>NC_133325.1:398971161-399111161 GCF_042186555.1 Aquarana catesbeiana
GGACACTATAGTATTTTAACATAATTTGAAAATGTTTAAAGTGGAGTTCCCCCCAAAAATGGAACTTCTGCTTTAAGGGGAGGTGACCCCCTGACATGCCACATTTGGCATGTCATTTTTTTGGGGGGGCAGAAACCCTCTTTTTAGAGGGTTCCAGCTCCCACTTCCTCCTGGGCCACCGCGGCGCCAGAAGTAAGTTAACCTCTCCCCCCTCTCTCTCGGCAATCATCTGGGACACGTGACAGGTCCCGGATGATTGCCCGGCCAGTCACAGCGTGGCTCACGCATGCAGACAGTGACAATGCCGCCGCCGCAGAGAGGAGGGGGAGACGAGCGGGGCTTCGTTCCCCCGCATCGCTGGACCCTGGGACAGGCAAGTGTCAGATTATTAATGGTCAGCAGCTGCAGTATTTGTAGCTGCTGGCTTTTAATTGTTTTTTTTTTTTTTTTTTAGTCGGAACTCCGCTTTAATTAGTACATCACCTGGTATCCGTTTCATGATTGATCAATCACTTAATTAGCAAAAAACACAGAGAGACACTGCAGAACAACTAAACTCCTGTATGTTCTTATTAGGACATGCTTTATATCATGTACATTGCGTTTAGATTATTAAGATAGAATGACACAATTGCAAAAGTTGATTAAGGATTCACATATTAAGTAACAAATCTTACCCGCCACCTTAATCATACCAGGGATGTGTTCTTGGTCTGAACCAGAATAATCTGGGAAGGATTAGAAAAGGTCCATGTGGCCTCAATTTGACAGAGTTTAAGATGTGCATGATACCATAAGATTTATTTCCATCAGTTAGTTTATGCACACCATAGACCTTTGATGATACTGTTACTCATTCAAATTAGTTGAGAGAGGCAAAAAAAAAAGAAGCGTACACCAGCAAAAAAAAATTAAAACCCACAAAACGGATTTTTTTTCCTTAAAATAAGGTTTTTCCTTTTTCCCTGATGATCTACTGCTGCCTCTTTCAGTCAATATGTACTGGCTACACAATCAGATGCACTGCATTGCACTGGATCAACTTGCTGATGCTCAAAATAAGACCATGCCCATGCAGGTCTAGTCCACACAGCTACATGTTTAGGGATGACAATGTAAGAGCATAATTGGAGAACAGATGTCATCCATTACAGAAAGTGCCTAAACAAAGATCTTCATTGCAAGATCACAATGTGTTATTTAGGTTTGAACTGCATATTTAAAGAACATTAACAATCTTCTATGATATTTTAGGCACTGGGCTAAGATAATTTTTTAAAACTGCCCCTTAAGATCACTGGTACAAATTTTCACACAAAAAAAGCAATTTAAACTAAAAAACATTTGTATACCGAGCACTATAAATGCTACCACGCCATAATGGTGAATTCGGTAATAGGACACTTGTAATGTAGCTTTCTGCATGCACACACCTCTTCATTATAGCTAGTGCAATCACACTGATTAGGGTTGTTGTGCTAGTCATCCTGTTTACTGAAAAAACTCTCCAAAAATAAAAACGTGTTCACTCACTCCTTCTCTAAGCCACAAACAGAAACAGGATGTGATGTCACACGCATAGCATTTTAATGCATGCTAAAACGCACGTCAATACATGTTAAAACGTAAATAAAATGAATGGAAATGTACATCCATTTCAATGCACGTCAGTGTGAATTCAGCCTTACTGAATACCATATCTGAAATCGCATAGACATTCTAGATTCATTCCAGAATCAGCAGAAAAAATCCACAATAGAAGTTTACCTGTTCAATAGAAGATAGCAAATTATTTTCTCTCTCTTCATATGTTTTTAATTGCTTTTAACATTCCTAATTGTCAAAAACAACAGCATATCAGTATACACATTTTAAATCATATGCAAAGCGCAACTGCATTAAAAATAGGATCAATCTTGGCTCAAAACGCTGATAAAAGTTGTTCATTGGTTAATATAATTAGTGCTCGTGTTCTTATGACATTTTCACCACTTTTTATGCTCCCCCTGAGAGATTACTTCACTGCCAAGTAAGTGCAACCCGGCAGGGTTTGCTCAGACTTCATGCTTTGGCAATCAAATGTCAACACATTAAGTTCTGAATTATTTTCCAAAATAACTAATATAAAAAGGAAAAACAAGTTATCAACTGCAAACACACAGTACTATAGTGATAGTATGGAAAAGGAGACACAGTGTACACATACATTAATGTGCCTTCACATGCAACCACAAATGTTTTTCTGGCCCGGTAAGAAGGTGGGAATAAAACATTCATGACAAGTCTCACTGAAAAGCCAAGAAATTACAGCACCTCCACTTCCTCTAAAAGGAACATTATCACTTTTCTCATTCTAGCTTTAAAATAAAGGGAGTATTTAAAATTCACATGTAAGGTTTCCCAAAATCCTCCTAGAGGGTCTGCAATATTGTAACCACATAGCATAAAAATGTACATTTGTACAGTTAAATCCCAACTTTTGGGGGGGGGGGGGGGGGGCACAGACAGGTTTCCATTTTGTGTCCCAATTGTGAAAATTTCTCTTTGCTTCCTGTTTGGAGAATTTTCACCAACTTCCTTTCAACAATCATGTCCAGGGGGAAACAGTCAATAACAAAACTTTCTTTTAACCTTCCAGATCAGATCCCTGATAATATATCAATTACCAATCAATACACTATTATATTGTGTATCTATAGATTTTTGCTGCGATTTCGACAAAGCAGTGGTACGACTGTGGATCCGACTTTGCCCTGCAACTTGAAGTCCGACTTCAATGAAGAGGGATTCGACTTTGATCCCCAATAATACCAGGCACTGACAGGTGTGAATCTTAAGACGGAACTCCACGCCAATTAAAAAAAAAAAAAAAAGCGTGGGGGTTCCCCCCAGATCCATACCAGACCCTTATCCGAGCACACCACCCCCAAAGCACCTTGTCCCCATGTTCATGAGGACAAGTGCCTCTTCCCGAAAACCCTGGTCGTTGGTTGTCGTGGTCTGTGGGAGGGGGGACCCCCAGATCCCAGTCCCCCACCCTATGTGAATGAGTAATGGGTACATTGTACCCCTACCCATTCACCTAAAAAAAAAGTGTCAAAAATAAAACACAGAACACATTATAAGGCAGCTCTCTCTGGTTCTTCTCCCTCTGTTCGCTGTCTTCTGCCTCTTCTGAGTCTTCTCCGCTATCTTCTCGCTCTTTTCCTGGGTCTTCTCTGCTGATGTCTTCTAGCCTTCTCCGGTACTTCTCCCTCTGCTGGGTCTTCTCCACTATCTTCTCCGCTGATGTCTTCTAGCCTTCCCCAATACTTCTCCCTCTGCTAGGTCTTCTCCGCTATCTCCTCGCTCTTTTGCTGGGTCTTCTCCGATGTCTTCTCCCTCTGTTCTTCTTCCGAAGTTGACTTGACGCTCTCATGCCAGGTGCGTGGTGTACCACTACTTATATTGGCATGGGGCGGGGTCACCATGTGACATCATCTGGAGGCCCCGCCCTTTGTGATGTCACCACCCGGGCACATTACCCCACCCCATGCCAATATAAGTAGTGGCACACCACGCACCTGGCATTAGAGCGGGAGAGAGTGTTGAGTCAACGTCGGAAGAACGAGGGAGTAGACAGCGGAGAAGACCCAGCAAAAGAGCGAGAAGATAAAGGAGAAGACCCAGCAGAGGCAGAAGACAGCAGACAGAGGGAGAAGAACTAGAGAGGGCTAGAAGACATCAGCGGAGAAGAACCAGAGAGGGGAGAAGAACCAGCAGAGGCAGAAGACATCAGCGGAGGAGGCAAAAAGATGTCGCCAGAAGAGTTGGAGAAAAAGTCGCTGCCTATTACTTTAAAAACATGTGTTCTGTGTTTTATTTTTGACACTTTTTTTTTAGGTGAATGGGTAGGGGAACAATGTACCCCAGACTCATTTACATAGGGTGGGGGGCCGGGATCTGGGGGCCCCCTTGTCAAAGGGGGCTTCCAGATTTCCGATAAGCACCCCGCCTGCAGACCCCAACAAACAACGGTCAGGGCTGTCGGGAAGAGGCCCTTTTCCTCATCACCATGGGGACAAGGTGCTTTGGGGGGTGGGGGCGCAGAGCCCCCCTGCCCCAAAGCACCCACCCCCTTTTCTGACCTGCCGGGCTGTGTGCTCGGATAAGGGTCTGGTATGTATTTGGGGGGTGACCCCAACACCATTTTTTCGGCATGGGGGTTCCCCTTAAAATCCATGCCAGATCGAATGGCCTGGTACGCTCTTGGAGGGGGAAGCCATGTCTTTTTTTTTTTTTAATTGGCGTGGAGTTCCCCTTCAAGATCATCAGAGCACAAGTCGCAGGCCAAAGTTGGATCAGTTAAGACTGCGATCTAACTTTAGTGATATTTAATGGGCTTAAGTAGGATCAAAGTCAGACCAAAGTAGTGCAGGGACTACTTTGAAGTCGGCACAACTTAAAGTCATACTAATATGAATGGTAGTCATTGGAAATCATGGGGAACGACTTGTCATACAACTTTGCAGTCCCAAATCGTAGGACAAGCTGTACAAGTGTGAAAGGGGTCTTAGACTCTACCAACTCTCATGTATAAAAAAAAACAAAAAAAAAAAAAACAAAACAAAATATGACAAAACCAAACCAAACTTCCCAGAGTTCCAGGATGTTGATGAGGAATCAAGTTTGCTCTAAAGAGGACTCCATCCAGGGCACCATAGGCTGGCATCTATTGTGCGAACTTTTCACATCTTTGGGAGAAAGGGTTTCCCCCGACACTAATACTGGGCTGGAAATGCACCATGTCAGTGAAAGTCTGGCCTTGTAGGTCTGACACATGAGTCGGTCAATGGGCTGAGTCCGTTTGACTCACACTGCTAGAATGTTAACCTGCAATGGTCTGGAGTGAAACTGGGCATTCTGCACTGCCTCTAAGCAGGCTACCATCAGGCCCAAAAACCTATTGCACGTCCCAGGCATGACAGTGGAGGGACTGAGCATGAAGATCCTGGACAGGGCCATATCCAATGTCAGGCCCAGGTAGTTTAATCGGTGAGTTGGTTCCAGTGAAAACTTCCAACCAAAGCTCTGCAGTTTACACTGTCTGTTGGATATTGGCTGGCAGGGTTAGGAAGGAAATATATAAATGTGATAAAACTGTGCTCCCTATAATCAATTCCTTAGTTAAAGTGCATACAGTGCAGTATTACAATAAAGTGTATAACCACTGGAATCACTCCAGTGGAAAAAACATTAAGTGAATAAACACTAAATCATAAACACAAATGTAAATAAACTGCAATCAAAATTATGAATTAATTGGTTCAATATTGGACCATAAAACAGTGATGTCCAAGAATCCAGGAATAAGTGAATAATTTAAGTCCAAAAAATTCCATCAAACATTTTCCAGTGAAGCGATGATTTCATTAATCCAATGAATGGGTGACTGTAGGAATCCTCTACCAACACCAATCACTCAGCCTACTCACCAGATGGAGATGACCCCTATTACAGAGATCATAACAGCATTGGCATAAGATGTTCTGAAGATCCGTCTCAGTCAAATCCGATGGTACCTCCAATCAATCATTTGGGGGGTTGATCACACGAATCCGGATCAAACATGAAACAAGGAACAATCTCCCATGGTGAGGAAGTATGTCACCAAAAATGTATTTAAGATGGCACTTAAAAACAATCCAACAAGGATAAAGTGAAAAAAGAACAGATGGATGAGGGGACGCTGTGTGCGCTCCACCTGCGTTCCACTGTGGGTGGAGGTGACGTATCACACTCAAACATACCCAACGCATTTCGTCAGCACGTCTGTCATCAGGGGTCACATGACTGGATACATCACCTTCATGATTTATACTGCCGCCCAATGAAGGATATCCAATCCAATCCTTCCAGATAACACTGAATTTGTTTAAAATGAGCATTGTACTAGCAAATGTACATATCCAATAGTAAATAACAAATTATATTAGATTAAAATACGGAACTACAAAAATTGGATTAAAGAATTTGGGGATTCAGCCTCACATACGACACCTCGTGGTGGCAGAGAGTAAGTGGCCAATACCCAGAGTATGATGTTAATTCACAAATCTCGCCATCATGTGGCGGTCATCGGTAATACTTGTCTCAGCATAAAAATAATTACCGTATATCTCATATGGCAGAAATGTTTGGATTGGGAGAGGAACACTTTTTATAACATAGGTAAAAAACACCACAAACACTAATAATTTGACCAAAAACTATTTAGATTTATATCAACGTTGATACCCGCCGGATTAAATGTATTTAATCTAAAGATCCATTCAGTTTCATTTTTCAAAATCCTCTGGGTCATGTTCCCCCCTCTCCAATGGGGCTCCACCCCATCAATACCAAAAAAATTTGCTAAACTTAGGATCTGTGTTATGGTACATTCTAAAGTGGTTGGAAAGGCTGTATTTAGGGAACTTTAAAATGTACCGCAACAAAGATCCAAGTTTAGCAACTTTTTTGGCATTGATAGGGTGCAGCCCCATTGGAGAGGGGGGAACATGACCCAGAGTATTTCGAAAAACGAAGCTGAATGGATCTTTAGATTAAATACACTTAATCCGGCAGGTATCAACGTTGATATAGATCTAAACAGTTTTTTGTCAAATTATTAGTGATTGTGTTTTTTTTACCTATATTGTACAAGGTATTCCTCACCTAATCCAAACATTTCTGCCATATGAGATATACGGTAATTATTTTTATGTTGAGACAAGTATTACCGATGGACGCCACATGATGGCGACATTTGTGAATTACCATCATACTCTGGGTATTGGCCACTTACTCTCTGCCTCCACAAGGTGTCGTATGTGAAGTCGAATTGTAGTTCGGTATTTTAATCAAATATATTTTGTTATTCACTATTGGATATGTACATTTGCTAGTACAATGCTCATTTTAAACAAATTCAATGTTATCTGGAAGGATTGAATTGGATATCCTTCATTGGGCGGCAGTATAAATCATGGAGGTGATGTATCCGGTCAGGTGACCCCTGATGACGTCAGACGTGCTGACAAAACACGCTGGGTGTGGTTGAGCGTGATACGTCACTTCCGTCCACAGTGGAACGCAGGTGGAGCTCCCACGGCGTCCCCGCATCCATCTGTTCTTTTTTTACTTTATCCTTTTTGGATTGTTTTTACGTACCATTTTAAACACATTTTTGCTGACATACTTCACCATGGGAGATTGTTCCTTGTTTCATGTTAGATCCGGATTTGTGTGATCATCCCCCAAAAGATCAATTGGAGGTACCATTGGGTTTGCGGAAACGGATCTTCAGAACATCTTATTCCAATGCTGTTATGATCTCTGTAATAGGGGTCATCTCCATCTGGTGAGTAGGCTGAATGATTGGTGAATGATTCCTACAGACACCCATTCATTGTATTAATAAAATCACTGTTTCACTGGAAAATGTTTGATGGAATTTTTTGGACTTAAATTATTCACTTATCCCTGGATTCTTGGACATCACGGTTTTATGGTTCAATATTGAGCCAATGAATTCATCATTTTGATTGCAGTTTATTTACATACTCTAACCCCAGCAGAGGGAACCTGCATCAGGAAGCAATGATTCCTGCCTGCCACCTAGGGGCACAAATCTCTCTTCTCAGAGCAGACTAAAGGTTGAGAAGAGACAGTTTTCAAGACGGTATCCTTAGGGAAGGCAATGGAAGCGAAACTAAAAAAAGGTCTGTATTGTTCGGCACAGGGACCAGGATACTTTTCTGTCACAGGGAAGATTACCACTACTTCCCTGAGGCAAAAATTTAACAAAATTGCTCAAGACAGGATCCCCCTGAATTGAAGGGAAAAGTCCTTTTTGAGGAACCAGATGGTAGCTGAAATTACCCCACTAGCCTTAAGAGGCTGAAGGACTACCTGCTGCTTTGAGATAGATCAATAGGCCTGCTCAGATGCCAACAAAGAGGACTGAAAGAGGCCAGGAAAAATAGGAGAGAGGGAGGACAACCTGAGGGAGGAGTTGCCACAATACCCTACACCAGTCCTCAACTCCAGTCCTCAAGGGGCCCCGACAGGTCATGTTTTCAGGATTTCCCTCAGATGAAACAGCTGTGGTATTTACTAAGGCAGTGAAACTGATCAAATCACCTGTGCAAAATGATGGAACGCCTGAACATATGCCCTGTTGGGGCGTCTCGAGGACTGGAATTGAGAAACCCTGCTCTACACTGCCACAATGGAGGCGAATGTGTAAACCCCTTTCCTGATCACAAGGATCACAAGAAAAAACACAGGATGTGGACCTTTTTTTAACAAAGGCTTAAACTCAACTGCCTCACCCACCGGTGAAAGGCAGCAACCAACAGGCGTTAGGCCCTTTGGAAAAGTGTTGTCTACCAGGATCCAAAAAGCTGATTCTCTTTAGCATGCAAGCATCTGAGCATGCCATAGTGGTTAAAATGGATGGACTGGTGTCCTTATTCAACCTTACCAACTATGTAACGATCTAGATACTTGTAAAAAGCCATCACCACAGAAACATAATGCTCCAGGCATTTGTTCCGCACGTGCAATGGAATTCCAATGGTGGAAAGATCCCTTTTGAGGGGACTAACCCAATCTGACAGTTTGATAGATTAAGGTCACTGCCAACACAGGACAGAGAGCGGAACCAAGCACTTCAAGAATTTAGGGAGAGATTTTATCTGCCCATCAGTACAATCTTTAAAGGTAAGCATGCCTTCTAGCTGTTTAGTGGACACCCTGATAAAGTGGGTAACCAGTGGATACACAGTGGGAATAAACCACCATTCAATTAATCCCCTCTCAAATGGGGAACTGTTCCAGCACACTCCACAGGTGGGGCCTATGGCCCTTCAGAGTGTTTCCTGTTCATGTAGAGCAGGGATATGCAATTAGCGGACCTCCAGCTGTTGCAGAACTACAAGTCCCATGAGGCATAGCAAGACTCTGACAGCCACAAGCATGACACCCAGAGGCAGAGGAATGGTGGGACTTGTAGTTTTCAACAGCTGGAGGTCCTCTAATTGCATATCCCTGATGTAGAGAAATACCTAGAACTGCAAATGTAATAGGAAGGTCTTTGCAGCTGTAGGAGATCTAAAAGCCTGAAGGTTGGAGAAAGCATGCCGTTGCAGTTATCAAGTAGCAGCAGAAGACTGCAAGCCTTAGGAACAGTGTTTTCTGAGAAGACTGTTGGGACTCAGAATCTGAGTTACACGTGATCACAAGGACCAGTGTCCTGGCCTGATCTAAGGGCTCGGGAAGATCAGAGATTGACTCTACAGTGGATAGTGCTGGAACATATTTACAGCCTCTGTGGTCAGTGTCCGTGAAGAGTTGAGCAAATGTGGGCAAAAAGTCCCCAGCGGACGTGAAGGCACCACCCGTCAGAGCTGAGGTAAGATTCAGATGATCTATCCCCTATACCTATACGGACACAAGATTCCAAACTGCAGATGCTGGTTCCCTCAGAGGATACCAAGTAGACAGCACAAGGGAATTCTGGCTGTAGTCACCCATAGCAATGGGACTGCTCCCACATTGTCTTATTGCAAAAATGTTGCATCCACATAGCAGTAATGCAACTAGGCCAAAAGTCAGGAACTCAAAACCAAACAGCTGGTGCTCAAAGGTGAGTGGATGGCAGTGGGAACGGTCTGGAGAACAGAGTTACATGTAACGTTTTGCAAGCAGGAGCAGAATGGTGTTTGGTATAGTATGGTATGGGCAGAACCTGTGTGTTTACATGCAATTTAGGTCTAGGTTCATTTTTAAAGGAATTTTGTAAAAAAGATGCTTGTATTAAATATGAAAATAACTTCACAATGCTTCATACCAGGAACATAATTTTATTGAGATTATACAACTCAGAAAATAATAATAATATTTTTTTTAATCTACAGGTATCTTCAAAAACTACCCCTCATCAAACTGGAAAAAAAAAAATTCTGTTGCTTTTAAATATAAATTAAAATAACTATTGGAGACAAAACCACCATGTGGTAACAAAGTTACTGCTGGAACAAAAGCCATAGCTGTAATGTGAAAATTAATCTGATCCATATAGACTAAACAACTGTGAAAGCTGAAGTGGTTTACAGGAGTAGTGGCAGGTTAAAGTGGTTGTAAACCCTTAGAGACCACTTTAATCTACAGGTAAGCCTAGATTAAGGCTTACCTATAGGTGCAAGAAATATCTCCTTAACCGATACGGTTAAGGAGATGTTTTCCTAAAAACGGACACCATAGACAACGGCGCAGGCGCACTGAGTGTGCCGTTAGTGAAGACAATCATGCCATCATTGACGGCTCCCGCGCACATGCGCCGGAGTGACGTCATTGCTGCTCCGGCCAGTCACAGCGCCTGAGCAGCCATACCCGGAAGTCACTCCGGGTTTCATGGCAGCGACGAAGGAGGTGAACGAGGGTCGCTTCGATCTCAGGTGAGTAATTCATAATGAGCTAGTATGCTATGCATACTAGCTCATTATGCCTTTGTCCTGCAGGGTGTTTTTTTTTTGTTTTTGTTTTTTTAGAGGGTTTACTTCCTCTTTAAAACACCAATAGATACAAATTCTGCCTGTAGTGATGTACGAGCAGAGGCCAGGGAGGAACAATGCAGTGCAATTTGAACACATAGACAGCCAAAAAGTATATAGTCTCTCCTTTTAAAAGGGTGTGTTGATTTCATCTGTGACCCTGTAGTAAATAGGACACTTTAATGCCCATGTTACACAAGATCTTGACAGCCAGAGCTCTTGATGTTCCCTCCCTACTAATGTTGCATTTACCATACAATAAAATAAGCATAAAAAACAAACGGCAAATGTGGGATTCCAATTGCATAGACTTGGGCGCTCAAGTGACAAGAGTTCATCAGCAAAGACTATTAGACATATGAGAAAATCTTAAATATCAGTTTTAGTTGGACCAAATCCTCAGCTGTTGAAATTAGTGTTTTCTATAGCTTCTTAATTTAAAACAAAATTCATCATGTTATTTGGGCCATTTCCTCTTTCCACCATCTGATTTCTTAAAGAAGTATGCCATGGAAAAACAATGTGTACATTACAGAGCAAGCAGAAAAGGCAAATTCAGATATTATCTATCAAAACTCCCAAAGAGGCTTTGCTTCGGTTTTCGCTTCGGTGTTTGCTAAATGAGCAGAGTAACTTTTTCAGCTTATTTTTGTTCAACTGTAACATATTAAAGGGTTAAGGGCTAAAATCTTTCTTGTGTTTTAAAAAACAAAAAACAAAACAAAAAAAAAACATACATGTCATACTTCCCTCCACTGTGCAGTTCATTTTGCACAGTGTGGCCCCGATCCTCCTCTTCTGGGATCCTCCGGCGGCGCTAGTAGCTCCTCCCCACATCAGGATACTACCAATGAGAAGTGCTCTCCTTGAGGGTATCCATGCGGGCATGCTCCCGAGTCCAGCTTTTGCGTCTATAGACACACAGAAAGCCAGACTCCGTGTCATTGGATTTGATTGACAGCAGCAGGAGCCAATGGCTGCACTGCTATCAATCTATCCAATCAAGAGTCAAGACAACGGGCAGAGAGGGTGTGCGCGTCTCCAGCGTGGGAACGAACGGACTCAGGTAAGTAAAACGAGGGGCTGGGGGGCTGCTCAGTGACAGAAGTTTTTTCACCTTAATGCATAGGATGCATTAAAGTGAAAAAACACGGTTTACAACCCCTTTAAGTTCTGTATGTTGCTGATTTGTGCAAAGAAGATACATTAAACAAAACCAGTGGACTGATAAATGACTATTCTGAGTAACTGTCTAGACCGCAAATCAATAACCATACATTTTCTGGTGTACGCCACTCCATACCCAAACCACTCACTGTTATCTAGTTTATATGACTCCAACATAATTCATAGCTTTAAACTTTAATGAATTATAAATGAGCAAACAAATGATATACAAAAGTTAGGTATGCAGTAACATGATAAAATGATATTTATTACAGTGAATTTTGAAAAACAGTTAAGTAAAAAATATAAAGTATAAAATATAAAGTATCAATCTATCAGAAGAAAAATGCATGTGCATTATGCAGTTAAACAAATAACAGCATTTCAACACAAAGTCCAGTACCTTTCATAATCTCCCATACTAGCAACGAGTTAAGAAAATCTGCAGCACCACCTTGTGATGGCAGGGAAGTTATTCATGTGTTTGCTCTTAGGTTTAATTAAAAGGGAAATGTGTACAGCAATATATAGTTGTGTTAAAAATAATAGCAGTGTGTTTAAAAAAGTGAGTAAAGCTCAAAATCCTCATAATAGCTTTTATTTCCATACATACAAATGCATTGGGAAAATTGCAGTCTATTCCAAATTAAAACATGAAGAAAAATGTTTCAAATTTGTTATTACTTTACAGAAAGTGAAGAAAAATTAATATTAGGCTTTTGAGTTAAATGTAAATATTTAAGGAATATTAGACATTTGAGTTTAATGTTACAAACTCAAACATTTACTGTACAAACTGAGAAATGCTTGAAGATTTAGCTTTCCTGTGAATCACTGAACTGATATTTAGTTGTATAACTACTGTTTCTGAGAACTGCTTCACATCTGTGTTGCATGGAGTCCACCAACTTCTGGCACCTGTGAAAAGGTATTCCAGCCCAGGACGATTGCACTACATTCCACAATTCCCCTGCATTTATTGGTTTTACCTCAGAAACAGCATTTTTTATGTCACCCCACAAATTTTTTTCATTGGATTAAGGTCCGGGGATTGGGCCGGCCACTCCATAACGTTACTTTTGTTGGTCTGGAACCAAGATGCTGCCTGCTTACTGGTGTGTTTGGGGTCGTTGTCTTGTTGAAACTAATTTCAAGGGCATTTCCTCTTCGGCATAAGGCAACATGAGCTCTTCAAGTATTTTGATGTATTCAAACTGATCCATGATCCCTGGTATGCAATAAATAGGAATAGTGTAGTGCAACAATTATACACAAATAAAATATAATAAATAAGCATATAGTCCATATAAGATAAAAAGTGAATCCAAAAGAGCCCAGGAAACAGTAGGAAGGATGTTCCATGTGATGGAAATAACAGGAGCAACAGCTTCAAGTGACAATCCCTCCACTTCCAATGCAATCGCTTCGTTCACCTCAATATATGGACTCCTGAACTAACAGGTAGTCAAATGCCCACTGACGAAGAACTTCACAAGAACTTCATCAGCGGGCATTTGACTACCTGTTCAGGAGTTCATATATTGAGAGGTGCGAAGCGACTGCATTGGAGGTGGAGGGATTGTCACTTGAAGCTGTTGCTCCTGTTATTTCCATCATGTGGAACATCCTTCCTACTGTTTCCTGGGCTCTTTTGGATTCTCCTTTTATCTTATATGGACTATATGCTCATTTTATTATATTTTATTTGTGTATAATTTTTGCGCTGCACGATTTCTGTTTTATCAATTGTTCTTGGATGTTAGTTTGTTTTAATTAGTCCCTTGCGCTCATTGCTTTCTATTATATGCGATAAATAGGCCCAACACCATAGCATGAGAAACATCCCCATATCATGATGCTTGCGCCACCATGCTTCACGGTCTTCAGAGTGTACTGTGTCTTGAATTCAGTGTTTGGGGGTCGTCTGACAAAATGCCTGCGCCCCTACACCCAAAAAGAACAATCTTGCTTTCATCAGTCCACAAAACGTTGCGTCATTTCTCTTTAGGCCAGCCAAGGTTTTCTTTGGCAAATTGTAACCTCTTCATCACATGTCGTTTTTTCAACAATGGGACTTCCCAGGGGCTTCCTGCAGATAGCTTGGCTTCAAAAAGGCATCTTCTAATTGTTACAGAACTCACAGGATACTTTAGACTGTTTCATATGATGTCGTCCCAGAACAACCACGACTCCTTAACCATGTGATCGGCTGTGTCCAATCACAGCCGGTCACATGTAAACGCGGAGATGCCGGTAATCGGCACGCCTTGCCTTCTTACTGACAGAGTGTGTGGCGAGGAGAACCGATCAGCGGCATCTCCTTGCAGGTGGACATCTACACATGTAATTGGGGCACTGATCATCAGTGCCCTGATTACAATATAGTGCCAGAAATACCAGCAGTGCCCACCAGTGGCAGCAATCAGTGCCCACCATTGCCCGCAAGTGCCACCAATCAGTGCCCATTAGGGATGCCAGTCAGTGCTGGCCATCAGTGCCACCTATCAGTGCTGCCCATCAATGCCCATGCCGTCTCCTCCTAGTCCCTGGGTTTTTTTCTCCAGGGACTCCGCCAAGCGCATCGGGACCCTTCGGGGTAAGACCGCGCTAAATCAAGATACCCCTAAACTTAACTCAACTGTCGCCCCATCAGTGCCACCCATCAATGCCCATTCGTGCTGCCCTTCAGTGCCGCCTATCAGTGCCCACCAGTGCCGCCTATCAGTGCTCAGTGCCACCTCATCAGTGCCCATAAGTGTTACTTCATCAGTGCAGCCTATCAGTGCCACCTCATCAGCACACATCAGTGAAGGAGAAAAATTACTTATTTACAAAATTTACTGACAGGAACTAAGAAAAACTTTTTTTTTTTCAAAATTTTCATTAAAAAAAAAAAAAAAAAACTCAGCAGTGATTAAATACCACCAAAAGAAAGCTCTATTTGTGTATAGAAAATTATAAATAATTCACATAGTAACAGTGTAGCATGGCCATGCAATTGTCATTCAAAATGTGACAGCACTGAAAACTGAAAAAAGGGCCTGGGCGGGAAGAGGGTATAAGTGCCCTGTATTGAGGTGGTTAATATACGCTGTTCTTCTGAACAATGACTGGAACCACGCATTTTATTCAGATTTTCAGAGAGAAATGCACTATACCCAGCATGTATAACATTGGCTGCCTTCGTCCTAAAATAAGGGCCACCTATTTGACACCTGTTTTTCACAGACTGAATTACTTCACTAATTGAACTCTACACTGCTATTATTTTGAACATGCCCGTTTCAAGTAATGATTCAATTACACAGAATCAACAGCATGCATGTCATGCCTGTTGGTTTTATATTACTCTACTACACCTACTAGTAAATAATTTGCTATGTATAAATATAATTTATAACAAAACACAGTGTTTGATCTGGTTAGTGATGTTTGACTGCTATTATTTTTAACAAATCTGTATAAAGAGGCTGCTATTGCGAAGGTCCTCCTGAGAAGATGAATTGATGAGAATTTGTCCTTAACGTGGAACTGAAAAGTAAAGATTTGCTAGGTTATGGTCAAATTGATATTGTGTTTAACCACTTGCCTACAGGCACTAACACCCCCTTCCTGCCCAAGCCATTTTTCAGCTTTCAGCGCTGTCGCACTTTGAATGACAATTGCGCGGTCATGCTACACTGTACCCAAACAAATTTTTTATCATTTTCTTCACACAAATAGACTTTCTTTTGGTGGTATTTAATCACGGCTGGGTTTTTTATTATTTACAAAAAAAAAGACCAAAAATTTTGAAAAAAAAAAATGTTTTTCACTTTTTTTCTGTTGGTAAATTTTGTAACTAAGTAATTTTTCGCCTTCACTGATGTGCGCTGATGAGGCGGCACCGATGGGCACTGATAGGCTGAACTGGTGGGCATTGATGAGGTGGCACTTATGGGCACTGATGAGGAGGCACTAATATCCCGCACTTATGGGCACTGATAGGGGGCACTGATATGTGACACCGATGAGCACTGATAGGTGGCACTGATGGGCACTAACAGGCGACACTAGTGGGCACAAATAGGCGGTACAGATGGGCACTGATGGGTGACACTGATGGGCATTGATGGACAGCATTGATAGGCAGCACTGATTGCCAGCACTGACTGGCATGGCTAATGGGCACTGATTGGTGGCACTTGTGGGCAGTGGTGGGCACTGAATGCTGGCATTGGTGGGCACTGTATTGTGACACTATATTTCTTTATTGTAATCAGGGCACTGATGATCAGTGCCCTGATTACATTCCTACATGTCCCCCTGTGAGGAAATACCACTGATCGGCTCTCCTCACCTCACGCTCTGTCAGTGTGAGGTGAGGAGAGCCGATTACCGGCATCTCCGTGTTTACATGTGACCGGCTGTGATTGAAAACAGCCGACCACATGTTTAAAGAGCCGCGGACGTGGCTCTTTACACAGATCGGGGTCACGCCGTGACCTAGCAACACGGCACGGCCGCGATCGTCACGCTGCGCGCCCCCGAGGGCGCACGAGAGCGGCTGTTCTGGGACCGTCATTTGACGGCGTCCCAGAATAAGAGCCGCACCGGCCCGCCCCACCGTCATTTGACGGTGAGCGGGCGGCAAGCAGTACCCTAAAAAATGTAGCATTTGTCTGGAAGTCCTCTTGAGATACAGCAATGCACTTCATAGCATGAGGGTCCCTAGGCACTTCTGTGTCTACAGCCTCAGTTTATAACTGCATTGTGAGATCTAGGACTTTGAGGCGCATGTGCAATGCCGTCTAAGCAGGACATGTCTGCCTAAAGCTCTGCACTGACCAGGACCCGACAGCCTAATATACTGAGTTATACCAGACTAAATCTTCCACACAGTGCCTAATTTCTTCCCGGAGTGAGTGGGCATGAATTGACAGTATGTATAGCGGAAGAAAATCAAAATGAAAATCAGCAAAGCCTCAAGAATCACTGATAAGAGCAGCATCTAAAATGGCGGCAGCGCAATCTTACCTCACCTCACAGCCTGGCACACAGAAAAAACACAGGCCTGATTATGATTCAGGTATGACCCCTACTGCCCTGCAAAATTCCCCAATTGGCCCTGTCCTGCTTGCTCAATTTGAAAGGGTTCTTCATAAGGCACTGCAGAACACCTCAGATGCCATTACAAACTAACCGGTGAGATTTGTGAGGTTGGCAGACGCACCTCTATTCAAGAACAGAGGGTAGATGAATTTGACACCACAACCTTAACACATACAGAAGAATTGGAATCCCTTAAAGAAGATTATACCACCCTTCAAACCCATCTTGAAGATTTTGAGAATAGGGCCAGAAGATCAAAATTGCAAATCCACGGTATTCCTGAAGATATTGAGGATCCACGATCAACAATAACAGCACTCTTTCAAGAACTTGCTCCATCTATCCCAATCGAACGTCTAGAAATGGACAGAATTCACAGAGCCCTAACTTCACGTAAAGATGATAGACCCCCTAGAGATATCATAATGAAAATGCACTATTTTCGCACAAAGGAACAATTGATAGAAGCTGCAAGAAATAAAGAATCCTTGATTTTTTCAGTGACATAGATACCAAATTTTCTCAAGATTTATCTCAATTTACACAAATTAAATGCAAAGAAATGAAACCACACCTGCAAGTTTTCCAAAACCACTGCATATTCTATCGTTGCGGTTTCCCCTTCTCTCTTCGCTTTTCTTATAAAGGAACTATATATACCTGCAAATCAATGAATGAACTTTCCCACCACTATTCCAGAACTCTGCCTGTCAACACCTGCAACAATAACAGATGGACCCAAACTTTGAATGAATTCTTCATCCTCTTAACAGCTCCAAAACCTCCAGGACCCCTGGGTGGCTCAGGTCCCACTTAGCCCTCACAAAAGAGGACGCTTTGCTTCGCCACCTGAATAAGACATTACAGACTGATCTATTCTAAATGGGTGATACCTATGTTTTCATTTCTTTTCTGTTCTTTTACAGAACTTAGCCCTTTCAACATAACATACATTACACCCCAGGAGGTAACACTACAAAGGAATCTATACTCCTAATTTATCTCAAAGGTAGATTCTCAATGACAGATTTCTCTTATTTGATCTATTCAATTCAATACTACCTGGCTTGATAGAGTTTATCTGACCAGTTACTTCCTATTGAATTTATAGACGTGATATTTAGACACCTACAAGATGTATCCTGAAAATATAGCTTTAATTTCTAAACATTCTAAACCAATTTCCTTACATACACAGTTACTCATTGATGAGTGGGCTTAATGGTCAGCTTTGTCCACATGCAAGAACTACCCTTTGTCTACTCTACTAGTTTTACTCTACTAGTTTAATTTCCTTTTAATAATTTTACATTATAACTATTTTTTGGAATTATTCTACCTACCTCATAGTATACAACAGTTACATTAAACCTTTCTAAACGTATGACTGGTTGGTTAAACAGTTCTTATTAATGAAATTTTAAATGGCTGTCGTAGTTCTGGAGACAGCCCACTGCACCTCTATTCATTCCTCAAGTGCCCAACATTGATTTGGACGCTCTTTGGAACATTTATATCCACTGGTTGGTGATTTATTACCACCCCTTGGATACTGGCTCTAATTAGGAGAACTTTTTCTTTTATATTCCGTTTACCTTTTCAAGTAGCTTCTCTTAAATACCTACTGTATTAGTGTTTATATATGATGTACAACCCCCGTTGAATTCCCTCTCATACTCCTACTTTACAGAATAACCCAACCTTCCCTAACCTCCTCCCCTCTAGAGAGGAAATCCCTGGTTTCAAATTTAGTAGCTTTCTACTAGATCCTGTTTGTATCCAGCAATGTCCTCCCTGAATATATTGACACTTAATGTACAAGGTCTCAACTCTCCCTCGAAACGCACTAAAGCCTTTAACTTTTTTTTCCAAATTATTGGCACATGTGGTTTGCCTACAAGAGACACTTTATCTCACAATCTTCACCAAAATTTTTTAGTTGCAAATACCCCCAAGTTTTTAATGGCTTTGGCCAATACTAAAAAAAAGAGGAGTCCTAATTGCTTTCCACCGTACAACACCGTTCACCCCTAATAAGGAACTTAAAGACCCTGAGGGTAGATACCTGATCTTATCCGGACTACTATTAGATAGTGAAGTTACAATCATCTCCTATTATGCTCCTAACAAAAACCCACTGTCGTTTCTTTTCCATCTTTTTTCGGTTGTTGAATCACATAAACAAGGTACTCTTATAATTGGTGGTGACTCAAACCAAATATTATACCTATTCCTTGACAAATCCCCAACCCCAACTATCACACCTAAACATTCCTACCAGCGACTCATAAGCCAATACTCTCTTCTTGATACCTGACGAGAACATAATCCTGCAAAGCGACAATACACTCAGTATTCCCATCCCCACAAACAATTTTCCAGACCATGCACAGACCATCTTTTTGTTCCTGTTAGTACCTCAACACTCATTCTAGACTCACATTTTATACCATGCACCTGGTCAGACAATAATGCAGTTGTAACAACTCTTTCCTCCTTGGTTCCAAGACTCAATCATCGTACTTGGTACATTAATGATAGTCTGTTGGCAAATTCTACATTTCAACAAGAATTAGAGAAAGCCATAAAAGATTATCTTATCCACAACAATGCTACTGATACAGACCCCTTGACCCGTTGGGAAGCTCTCAAACCTTATATCAGAGAGGTTTGTATCAGTCTAGCATCTCACCACTGTAAGAAAAAACAGCAACTTCATAAACGCCTAGAAGAAGCATTTTATAAAGCTTCGGAAAATTTTCAGACCACACCCTCTCCGTCAAATAAACTTGTTTACGATAAAACACGGCTAGAACTTGACCTTTTCCTGACAGATTTGATGAAAAAAAAACTCTTCATAGATCTAAACATACTTTTTATATGAAAACTAACAAACCACACACTTTTCTGGCTTTGGCATTACGAAAGACCAATTATACCCCAAAACCTATCCGTTTAAAACTTACTAAAGATATCTATACTAGCAACCCGTTAAAAATTCTTAATGAATTTCATAAAAAACTAACTGAATTATACAAGGATACTAATATATTTGACCAATCTCATCTGACCACACTTATCTACAATCCATCTCCCCTCACTCTCCCCATCCCACCAGGAAACTCTAGAGAAACCTATCACCGAAATAGAAATACAAACCGCTATAAAATCACTCAAGTTACGTAAACGCCCGGGTAATGATGGTCATTCAGCCACTTACTACAAACGTTTTCCATCTCTACTATCTCCCCTCACGGTTGATGCCTTTAACTCCCTCCTTATCGGTCACTATTTCCATACTGAATCGCTTACCGCCTCTATCTTCGTGGTTCCTAAACCCAACACACGATGCATCTTGGTCTAAAAATAGACCGATATCCATCCTTAACATTGATATCAAGATCCTAGCCAAAATTCTCTCTTCCAGACTTAACCCCATTATTGGCTTTCTAATACGTAAAGATCAAACTGGATTTATCCCCTTAAGACAAGCAGGTGACAATATATGCCGAGCTACACTCCTAGCTCATGTAGCTCGTTCTTGCCGTATTTCTACGTTTCTTTTCGTTAGACATACGAAAGGCATTTGACTCATTATCCTGGCCTTATCTACACTCTATCGTCAATCAATGGGGATTTGGTTCACATTTGTTGAGATGGATCACCACCCTATATCAACACCCGAAAGCATATATTTCCTTTTCAGGATATAAATCCAACCCCTTCAATATTGAGAGAGGTACTAGACAAGGTTGCCCCCTCTCCCCTCTCCTATTTGCTCTGGCAATTGAACCCTTGGCCCAATTCATTCGATCAAATACAAACATCAGAGGACTAGAACTTGGTGGTTATCATCATAAACTATGTATGGCAGACAATGTCCTAATATTAATTACTTCACTCATAATATCAGCACCAACTCTTCTAGATATCCTCTCCAAATTTGAACAAATATTGGGCTTCTCGATAAATCCTCACAAATCAAAAGCCCTAAATATTTGATTACCACCTGCTATCCAAACCCAATTAGTTAATTCCTTATCATTTACCTGGACAACGACATATTTCTCATATTTAGGAATTAACCTTACGGCCAACCCTATGGAGCTCTCTATGCAACAAAATACCCGCAGATGCTATCGCAACTTAATAAACTCCTCACAAGTTGGTCAACCTTACCTTTGGCATGAATGGGTAAAATTACAGTGATAAAAATGTCTATCCTCCCGAAAATCCTATACCTTTTTAGAGTGCTTCCTACCACAATCCCATCGCATTTCTTACGTATTTTACAAACGTAAAACTTTACAATTTATCACGGGCAAAACGAAACCCCAATCACCTAAACCTACCTTATATTCTCCCAGAATTCGAGGAGGTCTCGGCGTACCAGACTTCACCAAATATTACTATGCAGCCCAATTGTCCCGACTACCCAAATATCACGCTACGACTGAAACCCCACTATCGGTAGCATTGGAGTCAGTTGATTGTGACCCTCTCTCCACTGCAAATCTTTTACGGCTCTCCCCTGCACAATGTAGGACAATTACGAACCCCATAACCAAACACAGCCTATCTATTTGGGACAGATTAAAAGCCCGATTTGGTCTACAATCTAGTCACAACCCTCTTCTTTCCTTTCTCCATAATCCATCATTTTACTCAGCCTGGTCCTCCCCAACCTCCTTCTTAGCCTGGTCGAAAGCAGGGTTGACATGTGCTAGGGTTGTCCCGATACCGATACTAGTATCGGTATCGGCACCGATACCGAGCATTTGCCCAAGTACTTGTACTCGGGCAAATGCTCCCGATGCTTCCGCCGATACCTGGACTGTCAGCTGTGATCGGCGCGTGGGGGAGTTACAAGATTCTCCCCCAGCGGCTTTCACTAGCTTTAGTGACAGACAGCGGTGATCGCTCACAGCTGACTGTCACTGCATCCTCCTCCATGCCCCCTCCTTTCCTCTGTCCCTCTCAGCTGTCCCCTCCGTTCTGCTCTTATCTGTCCCCTCCGTTCTGCTCTTATCTGTCCCCTCCGTACTCCCCCTTTGTTCCCCTCTCCTTATCTGTCCCCTCCGTTCTCCCCCTCAGTTCCTCCGTCCCCCTCCTCCTTCCTTTGTGTATGGATAGAGTCAGCTGACTCTGTCCATTCACATAACTGAAACATTGTAATCTTCTGTGATTACCGCTGCGGTCTTCTCTCCATTCATTGTCAGTGCAGCTGACGCTGCAGAGAAAGGGACTGGGGATTCTCTATCCTCTGTCTCTTTCTCTGTCTCAAGGGGGAGATATCAGAGGTCTGTTAAGACCCCTGATATCTCACCAAAGCCCCCCAAAAGGGCTGATTAAAAAAAAAAAAAAAAAAACAAGAAAGAATAAAAGAAATATTATTGTAAAAAATAAAAATTGTAAAAAAAAAAAAAATATAACACACAAATACAACGTTCACCCCCTCCCCCCCCCCCCCAAAAAAAAGCAAGCACTGTTAAAAAAAAAAAAAAAAAAAAAAAAAAAGAAAAAAAATCACTGTCACGTGACATTAAAAAAAAAGTATCGGTAATCGGTATCGGCGAGTACTTGAAAAAAAGTATCGGTACTTGTACTCGGTCCTAAAAAAGTGGTATCGGGACAACCCTAACATGTGCCCATCATTTCTATAAATCCACGTCCATTACACCATTTCTAACCTTACATGAAACCTATGATCTTCCACCCTCAGAAACCTTTAGGTACATACAAATTAAAAACATTTTGACGAACAATACACCCTTATGCCCCGTACACATGATAGGATTTTCCGACGGAAAATGTTCTATAGGAGCTTGTTGTTGGAAATTCCGACCGTGTGTAGGCTCCATCGGACATTTTCCATCGGAATTTCCGACACACAAAATTTGAGATCTGGATCTCAAATTTTCCGTCAACAAAATCCGTTGTCGTAAATTCTGATCGTGTGTACACAATTCCGACGCACAAAGTTCCACGCATGCTCAAAATCAAGCAGAAGAGCCGCACTGGCTATTGAACTTAATTTTTCTCGGCTCATCGACGTGTTGTACGTCACCGCGTTCTTGACTAGAATTTCCGACAAGATTTGTGTGACCGTGTGTATGCAAGACAAGTCTGAGCCAACATCCGTCAGAAAAAAAACATGGATTTTGTTGTCGGAAAATCCTATCATGTGTACAGAGCATTAGACGTGACATCCCCAGGTTTCACTATATTTGAACAAGCCTGTAAATCTGACCCTTACAGCCGTGGACTCATTTCCAATTTATACCTTTAACTACAAATCAGAAAACATAAATTGGACCCAAATCTGGCAAGCTACAAAATCAGCCTCACCAAATATAGTGGTTCTCAAAACAAACTACAAGATATTCACTACATGGTACCCGGTCCCAGACAGAATTTCTAAATTCTCTTCACAATACCCTTACCACTGCTTCTGAGGCTATCCTGTCCCGGGAACACAAGTACATATCTGGTGGGAATGCAAAATAGTCAGATCCTTTTGGTCAGAAGTGTTTAAAATCCTTTCCACTATGTTCAAAACAACCATGCCACCTGATCCAACCACAGCACTCCTGAACAGTAAACCTCATGCCTTATCCCACCGCCAGTTTAAACTCATGCTCTTCGTAACTACAGTGGCGAAACAGACCATTGCGAAAGATGAAAATCGAACACTGTGTATTTTGTCAGTCAAAAACAGGGTTACTCAGTCCATGATTCACACAAAAACAGAAGCAATCTTTCTTGACAACGTATCCAAATTTGAAGCCCTGTGGAACCCATGGTGTGAACATTTCCTACCGTCGGGATTCGATAATACATTATTACTTCCCTGAGATCATTTGACCTATAACTCACCATAAAGCTCAATTCCGAATTAACTATTTAAACTAGTGATCACTTCTGGAAACATTCCCCACTCCCAACTCTTTCATCCCTTTAACTCAAAGCTCGTTTAATTAACTCCTTCTTCTTTATAAACAAGTTTATTTAGTTAAAGAGGAGTTCCCATTTTTTTTTTTTTATTAAAAGTCAGCAGCTACAAATACTGCAGCTGCTGCCTTTTAATAAATCGGACGCTTACCTGTCCCAGGGTCCAGCGATGCGGGGGATCGAAGCCCTGCTCGTCTCCCCCTCCATTCGGTGGCGCCGGCATTGCAACTGTGGGCGCCGGGCACCCACTGCGCATGCGCAAGCGGCGCCGCAAGCAGCGCCGCACGCCGTGATTGGCCACTCAGTCATCTGGGCCCTGTAATGTGTCCCAGATGATTGACAAGAGGGAGGGAGCAGAGCTGAGCCCTTCCTGCACCAAGGGGAAGTGATGTCACCAGCCCAGGCACTGAAAGAGGCAGACTAAGAGGGACCCCCTAGCAAAAACCATTTAGAGGTGAGTTTAAAAAAAAAAAAATTCCAAATTTTTTTTTTTTTTTTTTAGGCACATTCATGCATTTTTTTTTGCACCACTTTAAAACAAGGGTCACTTGGAATAGTTGAGAAGATTGCTTTATCGCCAGATAATGCCAAGCCACATAGCAGGAACTTTGCCTGGAAAAGTCTACTCACTTCTCCTAACTATCCCATACTAATTTGACCCACTATATCAAACAAATCTTAATCTCATTCTAACCCGGCTATAGTACTTCATTACACTTCCATATATTCTAATCTTTATATTCAATGTTACTGATGTTAAATGAAGTATTATATAATGGAATGCTCCTTACTTTTTGTTTTATACTCTTCATGAGAGAAGCATTACTATAATTTTATTCTCTCATTTTATTTTTTCATAGCATTGTACTAACATGTATGGTATTTTTTTCATGACCTTTGTTAAACCTTAAGAAAAAAAACACAATAAAATATTTAAAACAGGAGATCTAGGACACTGCATTCTTTGCCTGCTAATCTCAATAGATTTAGAGTGAAATCTGGTGATGTCACTACTGTCCTACTCCTTGTTCTTGCAGGAAGATTTGACATGAGGAAGCAAAACCCAGTCTCTACCAAAAAGGACACCTCCACAGAGGGGCAGAATGCAGAACAAAGCATGGCTAGTAAAGGAGAAAGATCAGCAGCTATGAGACTATGGGCAATACAGGCGATTAGTCATCTGCCCTCTGCCTGCTTTTTTTGGCACGATTTCTAAAGTTCGAGTCCTCTTTAATACTTTTACAGTACCTGACCAAGAACAAGCATGCAGCTAGTGATGTCAGAAAAAGGTTAGAACTCCTAATCTGCAGATATAATACAGGTCACTGACTTAGTATAGAACCACTTGGATCAATAAAACACTCAGGCAACTAGCAATTTCAAAATTCAGCAAGGGCAACCTATGTATTTTCTAACCACAAGAATATTCACTAAACTCTGGGTAAAAAAAGTATGTGTCACTACCTCAAAATGACTGTCTATTACTCTCAGTATCCTCCAAATTGCTTTTTTTTATCTAGCTTCCAGGTGATCATGTTCTTTTTCTATGGTCTCACTGTATGTAGGAAGGTAGCCACCCACTCTTGCTTGGATTTGTAGTGTGCATAGAGCAGTGCACAACAAATGCAAAGTGAATATTCCAAACAAACAGGAGTAAAGAGCGGTGCAAAGCACACACACACACACAGCAAGAAATGATTTAATGAAAAATAGATTACAGGGCTATTAAGTAGTTGGTGTGTATAGGTTATTTTTGTAAAAAAAAAAAAAATAATATTTTAGTACCACTTTAAAGAAGTCTTAAAGGCTAAAGGTTTTTTTCCTTAATGCATTCTCTCTATTAGGGTAAAAAACCTTTTAGGTGCAACTCCCCCCAAATGGCTTACTAGGGTGGTAAATGAAAGGCAGGAGGAGCCTGGAGCACCAGCGGGGAACCCAGAAGAGGATCAGGGCTGGTCTGTGCAAAACCACTGCACACAGAAGGCAAGTATGGCATGTTTGTTATAAGGAAAAAAAAGAGGACTTTAATATCACTTTAAGCAGAGATGTTTATTAGTTCCCCGATACACAAATTAGCACAAGCAACTAAAAATGTGAATGTCACTTAATTATTTTCTGGTAAATTTTAAAATTATTGATCAAAATATGTACTGAAAATACACTATAATTTCCCTTTAAAGTGTGTTTACTACATTTGTCAAACCATACCAAACTATTTCTCCAATGAAGGTGCTTTAAAAAGCAACAAATTGTGTTAAAGAATACTGTATGTAAACCCAACATTTCATAATCCTATGTGCCTATTGTTGCTGTACCATGGACTTGTATGAAAAAGTATCCTGTTCTCTTTGTATTGCTTACTTTGTGAGAAATCCCTGGTGTTCCTGCCAGTCCCTCTGCTTTATCATTAAAAACTGACCACACTAAGCAGAGTATACCATAGTCAGTTCTCTAGCTGCTGTTGCTTCTCCTCCCTCAGTCCTAATGCAGCTGAGAACAGAGGGGATGTTTTTTATATCTACAGTATCTCACAAAAGTGAGTACACCCCTCACATTTTTGTAAATATTTTATTATATCTTTTCATGTGACAACACTGATGAAATGACACTTTGCTACAATGTAAAGTAGTGAGCGTACAGCTTGTATAACAGTGTAAATTTGCTGTTCCCTCAAAATAACGCAACACACAACCATTAATGTCTAAACCGCTGACAACAAAAGTGAGTATACCCCTAAGAGCCCTTGCACACTGGGGCGGTTTGCAGGCGCTATTGCGCTAATAATAGCGCCTGCAAACCGCCCCGAAAGTGCCGCTGCTTTCATTCCAGTGTGCAAGCCCCGAGGGCTTGCACACTGGAGCGATGCGCTGGCAGGACGGTAAAAAAAGTCCTGCTAGCAGCATCTTCGGAGCGGTGAAGGAGCGGTGTGTATACCGCTCCTTTACCGCTCCTGCCCATTGAAATCAATGGGACGGCGCGGCTATACCGCCGGCAAAGCGCCTCTGCAGAGGCGCTTTGCGGTGGTATTTAACCCTTTCTCGGCCGCTAGCGGGGGGTAAAACCGCCCCGCTAGCGGCCGCATACCGACGGTAAAACGCCGCTAATAATAGCGGCGTTTTACCGCCGACGCCGCCCCCCGCCCCAGTGTGCAAGGGCTCTTAGAGAAAATGTACAAATTGGGCCCAAAGTGTCAATATTTTGTGTGGCCACCATTATTTTCCACCACTGCCTTAACGCTCTTGCGCATGGAGTTCACCAGAGCTTCACAGGTTGCTACTGGAGTCCTCTTCCACTCCTCCATGATGACATCACAGAGCTGGTGGATGTTAGAGACCTTGCGCTCCTCCACCTTCCCTTTGAGGATGCCCCATAGATGGTCAATAGGGTTTAGGTATGGAGACATGCTTAGCCAGTCCATCACCTTTACCCTCAGCTTCTTTAGCAAGGCAGTGATCATCTTGGAGGTGTGTTTGGGGTCATTATCATGTTGGAATACTGCCCTGCGGCCCAGCTTCAAAAGAAGGGGATCATACTCTGCTTCAGTATGTCATAGTACACAGTATTGACACTTTGGGCCCAATTTGGACATTTTCACTTAGGGGTGTACTCACTTTTGTTGCCAGCGGTTTAGACATTAATGGCTGTGTTGAGTTATTTTGAGGGGACAGCAAATGTACACTGTTATACATGCTGTACACTCACTACTTTATATTGTAGCAAAGTGTCATTTCTTCAGTGTTGTCACATGAAACGATATAATAAAATATTTACAAAAATGTGAGCGGTGTACTCACTTTTGTGAGATACTGTATATACAAATGTTTTGCCTTTCATTTCTATTTTAACTAAATGGGTTGTTTTACAAGATGATCGTTTACAATCACTTTGAGTAAAAAAGGCATTGTGAGTATTCTGGTTGACTGAAATAACTTCCTAAAGGGCCAGCCCACCTATAAGTGATATTACAGTGATAACCCATTAATCTATTATATTCCCTAATAATTCCAGGAGTGAAACCTCTGTCAGTTACTAACAGTGGGGGACATCTATCAAAACTGGAGCAGCTGTGCATGGTAACCAATAAGCTTCTATCTTCAGCTTGCTCAGTTAAAGTGGTTGTAAACCTCAGACATGGAATCTGGACAAAGCACACATTTCTATAATATTTACTTGCCTCTCTCCAAAGCACTAAGTGTCATTTCTCTTTGTTGTCTAGTTCCTCTGATATCAGCACGAGTGAGTTCTGATAAGTTTTCCTGACATCAAGCGAAAAAAGGTGACAGGGGAGGGATCAATCTGTTCTCAACAGCCTCAGCTCTGTTTCTGTGTGTCCCTTCCTTCCAATTCGTTCTCAGAGCTTTTGTACAGTGTGTAACTGCAGCTCCCTGGCCCCTGCTTTGAGTCTGTGAAACATCTTTTTCATCTCTGAGTTTTACAAGGATGTATAGGACAAATGGCTGCAAATACACAGGAACAACTTATGTAGGGGGATTTGTGTCACCTGAGACCAGGCATTTCACTGAGTATATGTGAGGTTTTACAACCATTTTAAGCTTTGAATATGAAAGCCAGAAAAAGATGATTGGTTAATCTGAAGTAAATAAAGTGTAGCACAACATAAATCAACACATAACCAATAATAAGTCCCAAAAAAGAGTTGAGAATATTCCAACAATATGAATATGTCCACTTGTTTTCAAAAATAAAAAAAAACTTCAATGAAAATGACAATGTAATGAATATACTGTACATGAAAAACATATAAAACACCCTGTGTCTTCACTCTTCATGCACAGGTGCAACTCCTCCACTATACAAAGTGCCTGCTCACCTCATTGCATTAAACAACTTACTTCATCATACTCCAAATCAGATAAATCATTCTGTGAATATTCTCAACATTTTTTGGGGACTTATATTGCTTATGTGTTGATTTTTATTATGCCCTGTACACACGGTCGGATTTTCCGACGGAAAATGTGTGATAGGACCTTGTTGTCGGAAATTCCGACCGTGTGTGGGCTCCATCACACATTTTCCATCGGAATTTCCAACACACAAAGTTTGAGAGCTTGCTATAAAATTTTCCGACAACAAAATCCGTTGTCGGAAATTCCGATCGTGTGTACACAAATCCGACGCACAAAGTGCCACGCATGCTCAGAATAAATTAAGAGACGAAAGCTATTGGCTACTGCCCCATTTATAGACCCGACGTATGTGTTTTACGTCACCACGTTCGGGACGATCGGATTTTCCGACAACTTTGTGTGACCATGTGTATGCAAGACAAGTTTGAGCCAACATGTGTCGGAAAAAATCCATGGATTTTGTTGTCGGAATGTCCGATCAATGTCCGACCGTGTGTACGGGGCATTACACTGTAACATTTTGGTGGTGTGAAAACACTAAACAGTGTTTGGCTGACCAACAAACTATAGGTTTATATTGAACACTTAAAATTAATCACTTATATTGATCACTTAATTGTTTGTGCTGATTGTATTTATTCTTATTTTGAAGCTAATTGGTTGCCATGCACAACCGCTCCAGATCCTGGCTGTGCCAATTTTGATATATTTTTCTTAAAGCAGAACTAAACCTGTTTGATCCTTTAAGACACCACCCAAGTTAAGTGTTGCTGCAATAGGAAACAGGATTGCCAGCTCAGCTCATAACTGTACAGATGTGAAGAACAATTGGACAACTATACATCCTAAGAGTCACCTTTACTGTATCAGCAAGACAAGTACAGCATAAGAAGTGGAGAAGGGCCAACACCTTCCATGCTTGCCAGCACTTAATTATAGCCTGTCTGCATCTCAGCCCGTTACAGGTATAAAAGGGAGACACCCACACACATAGACTCAGTAATACACAGTATAGTAATGTGAAAAAAATACAGCTAAAAAACAAATGGTACGAAATTGCCAAAAGCCAACAAAAACCTTTAGGAATATATCAATACTAGTTGTTAATCAAAGAAACAGAAAACACAAGAAACACATCAGCAAAAGGAGGCACCAAGAAAGATTAAACAAAAAGAAACATCGTCCATATGGTGTATAGACTGTATAGACTATATATATATATATATATATATATAGTGACTCCAAAAGAGAGGGGGATTCAGAAAAGTGGGTAATATTCCATTCACAATTTAAACACACAGAATTCTGGTCTGGAGATGAAAAATACAAAAGACTTCACCTTTACAGAGGAGTCCAAATACGTCATCCCCTTTCTTGGGAACTATAACCTTTGCAATAGCTTGTGTTTCAAGGTTGAACGTCACCCCCATGACAATCAATATAATGTCTAGCAATGGAATGTCGTTCTTCTATATTGTATAGATGGTCAAGGCAGGACTACCAGGAGACTGTGAGTTTGCCTCCAACGTACTGGATAGTGCTGATCACATCACAAGAAATTCAGTTACTCACTTGCCGTGGTGTAGCCTCTGACGATTCACCAAGACAGTTAGCAGTGTCAACTCTTCCTTGTTGATAGCTATGCGATACCACATCATCATCGTCATCAATAAATTGCACACCTTTTTCAAAACAGCGCCGTTTTCGTGTCTGTAACATAAGGCAAAATAAAGATACTTCTATATTGTCTTCATTAACGCTACACTTACACTGGTAATTAAGGATGAGCTTCGAGTCGAACTCATGTTCGACTCGAACATCGGCTGTTCACCAGTTCGCTGAACAGCGAACAATTTGGGGTGTTAACGGCAAATTCGAAAGCTGCGGAAAACCCTTTAAAAGTCTACAGGAAAAATCAAAAGTGCTCATTTTAAAAGCTTATATGCATGGTATTGTCATAAAAAAGTGTTTGGAGACCTGGGTCCTGCCCCAGGGGACATGGATCAATGCAAAAAGAAGTTTTAAAAATGGCCGTTTTTTCGGGAGCCGTGATTTTAATAATGCTTAAAGTGAAACAATAAAAGTGTAATATTCCTTTAAATTTTGTACTTGGGGGGTGTCTATAGTATGCCTGTAAAGGGGCACATGTTTCCCGTGTTTAGAACAGTCTGACAGCAAAATGACATTTCAAAGGAAAAAAAGTCATTTAAAACTACTCGCGGCTATTAATGAATTGCCGGTCCGAGTTCATTGATAAAAACGGCATGGAAATTCCCCACAGGGGAACCCCGAACCAAAATTAAAAAAAAAAATTACGTGGGGGGTCTCCCTAAATTCCATACCAGGCCCTTCAGGTCTGGTATAGATATTAACCGGTTCCTGACCGGCGCACGCCGATGTACGTCGGCAGAATGGCACGGCTGGGCAAATGGACTTACAGGTACATCTATTTGAATTCCCCGCCGTGCCATTGCGTTCGCGGGGATACCCGCGATCGCTTCACGGAGAGGACGAACGGGGAGATGCTGATGTAAACAGCATCTCCCCATTCTGCCTAGTGACAAGTGTCACTGATCACAGCTCCCTGTCATCGAGAGCAGTGATCAGAGTAATGAACACTGCTAGCCCATCCCCCTACAGATAGTAATCACTCCTCTAGGACATACTTAACCCCTCCCCGCCCCTAGTGGTTAACCCCTTCACTGCCAGTGTCATTTACACAGTAATCAGTGCATTTTTAAATCGCACTGATCGCTGTATAAATGACAATGGTCCCAAAAATGTGTCAAAAATGTCCGACATGTCCGCCATAACGTCGCAGTCACAATAAAAATCGCTGATCGCCGCCATTACTAGTAAAAAAAAAAATAATTCATAAAAAAACTATCCCCTATTTAGTAAACGCTATAACTTTTGCGCAAACCAATCAATAAATGCTTATTGCGATTTTTTTTACCAAAAATATGTAGAAGAATAAGATCGGCCTGAACTGAGGAAAAAAAATGTTTTTTTATATATTTTTGGGGGATATTTATTATAGCAATATGTAAAAAAAAATGCTTTTTTTTCAAAATTGTCGCTCTTATTTTGTTTATAGCGCAAAAAATAAAAAAAATCGCAGGGGCGATCAAATACTACCAAAAGAAAGCTATATTTCTGGGAAAAAAAGGACGTCAATTTTGTTTGGGAGCCACGTCCGCGCAATTGTCAGTTAAAGCGACGCAGTGCCGAATCGCAAAAAACGCTCTGGTCAGGAAGGGGGTAAAATCTTCCGGGGCTGAATTGGTTAAGGGGAACCCCGGCCAAAATTTTTTTTTAAAAATGGCGTGGGGTCCCCCTCAAAATCTATACCAGACCCTTCAGGTCTGGTATGGATTTTAAGGGGAACCCCGCGCCAATTTTTTTTTTTTAAATGGCGTGGGGTCCCCCCAAAAATCCATACCAGACCCTTATCCGAGCACGCAACCTGGCAGGCCGCAGGAAAAGAGGGGGGGACGAGAGAGCCCCCCCCCTCCTGAACCGTACCAGGCCACATGCCCTCAACATTGGGAGGGTGCTTTGGGGCAGCCCCCCAAAACACCTTGTCCCCATGTTGATGGGGACAAGGGCCTCATCCCCACAACCCTTGCCCGGTGGTTGTGGGGGTCTGCGGGCGGGGGGCTTATCGGAATCTGGAAGCCCCCTTTAACAAGGGGACCCCAAGATCCCAGCCCTCCCCCCGTGTGAAATGGTAAGGGGGTAGTACCCCTACCATTTCACAAAAAAACTGTTAAAAATGTTAAAAATGACAAGAGACAGTTTTTGACAATTCCTTTATTTAAATGCTTCTTCTTTCTTCTATCTTCTTTCTTCTATCTTCTATCTACTTTCGGTTTCTTCCTCCATCTTCTTCTTCTTCTGGTTCTTCCTCCAGTGTTCTCATCCGGCATCTTTTGTACCCCCCTTACCATTTCACACAGAGGGGAGGGCCGGGATCTGGGGGTCCCCTTGTTAAAGGGGGCTTCTAGATTCCGATAAGCCCCCCGCCCGCAGACCCCCACAACCACCGGGTAAGGGTTGTGGGGATGAGGCCCTTGTCCCCTTCAACATGGGGACAAGGTGTTTTGGGGGGCTACCCCAAAGCACCCTCCCAATGTTGAGGGCATGTGGCCTGGTACGGTTCAGGAGGGGGGGGCGCTCTCTCGTCCCCCCTCTTTTCCTGCAGCCTGCCAGGTTGCATGCTCGAATAAGGGTCTGGTATGGATTGGTTCCCCTTAAAAACCATATCAGACCTGAAGGGTCTGGTATAGATTTTGAGGGGGACCCCACGCCATTTTTTTTTTTATTATGGCCGGGGTTCCCCTTAATATCCATACCAGACCTGAAGGGCCTGGTATGGAATTTAGGGGGACCCCCCACGTCATTTTTTTTTTTAATCTCAGTTTGGGGTTCCCCTGTGGGGAATTCCCATGCCTTTTTATCATTGAACTTTTATGTGTATTGTCGGACCGGCAAATCATTAATAGCCGCAAGTAGTTTTAAATGACTTTTTTTCCTTTGAAATGTCATTTTCACTGCTCCCGAAAAAAAGGAACGTTTTTAAAACTTTTTTTTGCATTGATCCATGTCCCCTGGGGCAGGACCCAGATCCCCAAACACTTTTTATGACAATAACTTGCATATAAGCCTTTAAAATTAGCACTTTTGATTATTCATGTTCCTGTCCCATAGACTTTACCGGTGTTCGCGTGTTTGAACAAATTTTTTGCCTGTTCGCAAGTTCTGGTGCGAACCGAACAGGGGGGTGTTCGGCTCATCCCTACTGGTAATGTTAAAAAAACCAAAGACATTTCTATTCTAATACTATTTGACAAAGATGATAAGACTATAATTGATTTAAGTTACATAGTTGAGTTAAAAAAATGGCACATTCATTGATTAAAGGTAATTGCTCTTTGTACCAAGTTTTTTTTTAATAAAGTCACCACAATTTGATACTGTCACTTAAAATATGGAATCTCTCTCTTTTAAAGACATGTCCGCTGACATCCGACCCGGTCCGATCCGCTAAAAGCAGACAGATTACCCTACATCCAGGTCCATCGCTGGAGGATCGGATTGGGTGAGATCTGAAGAAAACGGACATGCTGTCCGTTTTCATCCGATCCCTCCATAGGCGGCAGGGGCGCCTGACAAACCCCTCCCAGCTCAGTGAGCAGAGAGGGACCTGTCATCCGTCGGCTCAGCGGAGATCAACGGACTGATCTCCCGCTGAGCCGGCGGACCGAGGCGGACTCCGTCTCGTGTGAAAGGGGCCTAAAGGTTAGTTTTTATGTTTATTGTTTTTTAATAACAAATATGTTATACTTACCTGCTCTGTGCAAGGGTTTTGCACAGAAAAGCCTGATCCTCCTTTTCTGGGGTCCCCCGGCGGTGCTCCTGGCTCCTCCTCTTTATCAAGTACCCCGACAGAGAGCTGCTTTCCATGCGGGCACGCTGTCCATTGACACAGACAGCAGGACTTGGCCCGCCCCCAGCTCTTGTGTCACTGGATTTGATTGACAGTAGCGGAAGCCAATGGCCCCGCTGCTATCAATCTATCCAATGAGGACCCGAGACATCGGCTGGAGCTGCTGTGCTCATCCCCATCACTGGAACGATCGGGTTCACTTAAGAAAAAGAGGGGTCTGGGGGGCTGATGTAGCACAGAAGGTTTTTCACCTAAATGCATAGAATGCATTAAGGTGAAAAACCTGGAGGGTTTACAGCCCCTTTAAGAGAGCTTCAAAACAAGCCTTTACTTACCTTTCTAGCTGCTTCTAACACAAAGTTATTTTTTCTAAAAGATCACTATAAAGACTACAGGCTTTTCAGTCACTGTTTAACAGCTTAGAAGGATCTACTGTTTGATTACATGATAGGGCTGGCAGCCTTCCAAGATATCCTATCATACATGACTTTTGAAAATGAATTTCTCTACAGTGCTTATAGATACAAAGATGGATGGGGAAGGTGTTTAAAGTGCTTTTACCGCTTGCTTAAAATATGTAAATACTTTAATGTGCATGATGTGGGCACAGCTTGGATAGTGCTGCTCAAACTTGTGCTTGTCAAGATTTTGCATGTCTTTCTGTCCTGCAGAAACAGGAAAAGAAAATAAGGGATATTCCCCTTCAGACAAGTGTCCCCTTCAGACACTTGTCTGACCTTCTGTTATGGTGACAAATGTAAATATTTGGATTTCACATCATTTCTATTTTCAGTAACAATGGTCACGACGAAAAATAGAATGTGTCAATTACCCCACCAGGGACAGAAACAACAATAAAAGACTGACAGTGGTTCTAATCCTTCTCTCCAAAACAAAAAAAAAAACAAAAAAACATTTGGGCTATAAATATACTTTAGCAATAACTTGGCTTTTAGTAACCCATGACAGAAGATACTGCGCTTTATTTTAAACATAATTTAAAAATGCCAATTGAACTGCAGTTCAATTTCCATATCACACTGAGTTACCTTATAAAGAAGTAAACCTTTTAGACTAAGACGACAAACGTAAGCCCCCCCCCAGTATACTCATACAGTTGCCAGTTATGGTAAGGTGCTGCATCAGTAATGTATTCCTTTGTCACCAAAGGATAATATAAAATGAGAGGCAAACTGAACATTTTTTATACTTACATTTCATTTATAAAGGTGGCATTTTAAAATACAGTAAAAAAAAAAAAAAAATACTAGGTAGACAAGGGTTTTTAGAGTTTAAAGAGACACTATAATTTTCTGCCTTTTTCTGTTTGCGCTTTTATATTATAGTTGTTTCTGTTATATTTTTCCCACTTCTACTATGTAAGGGCTCTTTCACACGGGACGGATCAGTGATGATCCCCGCTGAGCAGAAAGATGACAGGTCCATCTCTGCACACTGTGCAGCTACGGACCTGTCAGAGCGCCGCTCTCCCCTATGGGGGATCGGATGATGACGGACCGTAGTGTCCGTCGTCACCCGATCCGATCCGAAAACGGATGGAAAAGTAGGGTTTTCCTCCATTACATTTTTCGGATCGGAGCGGGTCGGATGTCGGCGGACATGTCACCGCTGACATCCGACGCTCCATAGGGATACATGTATGTGCGTTTTTCATCCGAAAACGGAAGGATGAAAAACGGACATACGGATCCCTCGTGTGAAAGAGGCCTTACACTCCATGAATGAAACAATGTCCTAAAGTATTAAAACTATAGGCCTTGCCTAATATCAGAAATCAAATTATGCACTAAAAAAGGTATTTAGCCTAAAAAAATCCACAATTCAAAAGGGACCCCTTGGCAGTCATTAGGGAAGCTCAGACTAAACAGAGGGGTAGGCAAGTAGCCAGAGTTTACCTTCCAAAATTTGAAATGTTAGAGAAACACAGAAGAGGGTTCAGTTTAAAGGAAACTTCTGAGGAGAGACATACCATTTGCCAACTTTGTTCACCTGTCATTACATTTTATTTTCCTGGTTGATCAAATGGCTGCAACACTTTCTAAGTCACCAATCCAGAATACATATGCAGATTAATAGTTTTGCTTTACATGCCACATACTTGTTCCAGGTCAGTGAAAGCAAAAATTAGTGATAGCCAGGCACCTAGCATTGCACCAGTTTCTTTTCATACCCGAAATATATGTTCTTTGAAGCAGGGCTAAAAAATACACCAGGCTTGCTTTAAGTAAAACGTCTGCTGCAGAATGATATTGAAACGAGGGAAGAACTAGGAATAGGCTTTCTGATGTACTTACACTGAATGAAATCCCAATTAAAAATGTGTCATTCTATTGCAACTGTCATTTTTCATTTTGATTGACAATTAGCAGAATAGCTGTTAAGGGAGTAACCACTAACTCCTTGACCACTGCATTTTCACATTCATTGTCAGATAACAAGTCATTATTCTACCTGACATGTCTTTGTGTGCGGCAATAATGAAGCCATTTGTAATTGGTAACAGTAACATAACTTGATATAGAGGGTGTGTAATGACCTTACCAACTCACAGGGGGGATAAGAGAACTAAATAAATACTTATCTGTAGAGCAATCCAAAACTAGGATTTCATTACCTGCTGTTCAAGAGGTGATTGCCGGATGCGTTTTCTATCCATTTGAAAATCATTATCATCCTGATCTGAAGTAAAAGAAGCTTGCTTTTTTGCAGACAGCTTTGAAGCTAGACTTGTATTACTTCTTCTGGTATCTAAAAGGGAGAGTGGGAGAATAAAGTAGAGTAAAAAAAAAATACAAATAAAAGACAAGTACATTAGTCATATATGACAGAGGTACAAACATATTTTCTCAAAATCTGCGCATGTTAGCAAACCAAACAAAACAAATGTTTTTGAACAATTTAATGTAGATATTAAAAGAAGTATGATCAAAACTTTTACTTCTCTTGTGGGTCACAGGAGTGCACTTACTTGTGCACAGGAGTGCACTTACTTGTGCTCTCCTGTGACACAGAATCAGATCAGTCCAGGGTGATTAGAATCAGCCGATCCAGACTCCGAAAGGATCCCAACAACATTGTTGGGACCCACTTGGATGCCTTACAAGCAGCTGGCTCAGCCTCTCAGCCCGCCACAGAGAGCCTGAGGCTGCCATTCCCATGTTCTCCCCAGCCCCAGGTCACTGACATTCACCACTTTCTGCTCAGAGTGGATCGATAAAAGAGCGATCATGTGAATGCTCAGTTTAGAGCCAACGGGGGGACAGCTGCAGCAGGGAGTTAAGTATGTATGTTTGTTTGTTTGTTTGTTCTTTTAATTTCCACACTTCTTTTTTAACTCTAACCAAATGGTCTTTAGTTTGATAAAGCAATGTACAACAAACAACAGTCTTTTTATTAAAAAAATAAATAAATAATAGGCAGTTTTTGCAGTGCTTTTATCCTTTGTGGCACCTTAATGCTATTTATCTCTTACAGCCTCTTTCGCAGCCATTCCTATAAACACTTGGTTCTGTAGTGGTTGCATGGGTTTCCGGATATGCATAGTGCATATTGAAACAGGCACATCATCTCCATCAAGAGCCCATTGACAAGGTGACAAAGCAAAATTACAACTGGGAAAGAGGAACAGGGATGTTGTATTAAAATATATCTTCAATAGATCCTAAAATCCTGCCAGTGGCAACGCTAACCCACTGCGCCGTTTAAGCCCGGGTTCACACCTATGCGAATTAGATGCGGCTTACACCGCATCTAATTCGCAGGACATTTTAAAATACATTCATATGAATGTATCTGGTTCACATATGTGCGTTGCATTCGCACTGCGCATTGCACAAAAAACGTGTGCGTTTTTTGGGCATTGCGGTGCGAACTACAAGCCTATTATCTCCTATGGGAACGCATCTGATTCGCAGATGCATTGCGTTCTGAACAAGGATTTTCTCTTTCTCCTCACTACACCTCCCCCTCTCCCCCCCCCCCCCCCCCTCTCCCTGCTCTCTAATCCTGAGCAAAAACGCAATGAATCCGTTGAACAGGAGATTGTTATCTCCCCAGTGAAACCTGAGCTTCAATTCGCACCGCACATGTGTGAAACCAGGCTTAATGTTTTAGCAGCACTGTCACCCTGGAACTTAAAGTGTTTTATAGACTAAAGATTTTTATGAATCTTTATATACCACCACACTACCCTCGGGTTTAGACACAGAGAGGTTAGCATCTCTCCTGGATCTGACAGCCCTTGGTTGGCTCTCCGATTCTGAAAGAACGCATCTAGTTGCTCCAATTACCGCAGAGGAGGTTGAAGTTGTAATTAACTCCCTATCCACTGGCAAAGTTCCTGGCCCAGATGGTCTCCCGAATGATTTCTATGTAGCACATGGTAACACGCTAGCCCCCCGGCTGGCCGCCCTATTTACACATTGCCTGGAACAGGGCTCTCTCCAGTCTTCCATGGCACACGCACATGTTATCCTCATCCCTAAGATGGGCAAAGACCCCAAACTATGCGCCTCTTATAGACCTATAGCACTCCTTAATACTGACCTCAAAATCCTAACTAAACTTCTTATCACTAGACTTAATCCATTACTTCCCTCTCTCATTGACTCGGATCAGACCGGGTTCATGTCCCATAAGTCTACATACATCAATTTGCATAGGTTGTTTACTAACCTCCATGCAAGACATGACAATCAGGGTACTAGAGTGGTTGCCTCTCTCGACATTGAGAAGGCATTCGACTCGACTGAGTGGCCTTTCCTGTGGGAAATTCTGCGGAGAATGGGGTTTCCACTGGTATTCATTCGATGGTTAGAAACTATCTATCGTTCGCCGACGGCTGCCATTCGCTTAGGGGGTCGTCTGTCTCCGGTTTTTGAACTTTCTAGGCGTACAAGACAGGGCTGCCCTCTCTCTCTGCCACTTTTTGCCATTGCCATGGAGCCAGTGGCGGAGGCACTACGTGTCTCACCACATATTAAAGGTCTACGGCTGGGCTGGCTGGAGGAGAGGGTGGCATGGTATGCAGACGACCTCTTCCTCTTCCTGAATGATGCTGGCCCCTCCCTGCAGAGGGCACTGTCAGTCCTTGAAAAATACTCTGTAGTGAAGGGACTTAAGGTTAATTGGGGTAAGTTACAGCTCCTGGCCATTGATGCTGAGGCTAAAAAGGGGCCTCGGCTTCTCTTCAGCTGCAATGGGTGGACAAGTTTACCTACTTGGGGGTGTGTATCTCAAAGGAACGTGACTGACTTCATTCCAATGAACTTGTTTCCATTAATCAACTCAGTCAAAGCCAAGCTGAAAGCATGGGAGAACCTTCCCCTGTCCTTACTGGGCCGTGTTAATCTCATCAAGATGAAAATCCTTCCCAAGTTTACATATTTGTTTCGTAACTCCCCTCAATGGATCCCCAAATCATTCTTTTCCCAACTTAACAAAATTTTCTCCTCCTTTCCTTGGGGTCCACGCCCCCCCCCCGCTTTAAGCTAACCACCCTAATGCGCCCTTGTTCGCAGGGGGGTTTAGCATTCCCGGAATGTCACAAATACCTTATAGCGGCTCAATTGGTCACTGCATTTTGGTGGCTTGTTCCAGATAGATCCAACTCGGCTTGGGTCACTGAGGCTGCGGTATTGGGATCTGCAGAGGCGTTGTCGAATCTCATTTTACGGGCCCCAAGGCTCCATACGACCTAACCCCTTCCATGCGTACTACCCTTAGGGCCTGGAGGGAAGGTCTGATCTGTGAAAAATATCCTCTGACCGTTGTATCCCCGAACGCCCCACTCTGGAACAATCCCAACCCGCAACACTTTTTCAAGATCCCAGACCCTGTGATATGGGCTAGGTACCATATCAAGGCTCTCTCAGACATCACCTCAGACCTAACAAAATTTTCTCCTTTGATCACTTAATGTCTCATCACAACGCCCCACTTTCACACAAATTCAGATATCTACAGTTGTCCCATGCTTTCAGGGCTCAATTCCCACCAGGTGAAAGGCAGATGGTGCAATCCGACCTAGAGCGATTTTGCGATTTGATTGTACCAAAAAACCCACCTCAGTGCTATATGCACATCTCCTTCGGGTCTCTTCTCCTGAGCTGTCCAGGCTCCGTTAGCAATGGGGCCGGGATGTTCCGGAGTTGGACTCCGAGGACTGGGAGAATGTGTGGGACTTCCCATTTAAAATACTGGTTTCCTTGAGAGATCGCCTCATTCAATACAAGATTGTCCATAGGGCATATCTTACTCCCGCTCGGGTGCACAAGATGAGGTCTTCTCTCTCCCCGGAGTGTTGGCGGTGTGATCATGCCTCTGTGGACTATATCCACATTTTCTGGTCCTGCCCGGTAATTACAGGTTTCTGGTCACAAATTCTTTCAGAGGTGAACGAGTTGCTAAGTATCTCTATTGCTCCTTCCCCAAAAATATGCCTGCTAGAGCTGGTGGAGGACTTTGTGCCCAGAGTGGCAGAGAGAACCCTGTTGGGTCTCCTGCTGTTCTATGCCAGGAAGCCCATTGTCCCAGGCTGGAAGCGGAAGACTCCTCCCTCTATAGGCTCATGGAAGTCACTTGTTAACACTGTGATACCCCTTTACAGGGACACCTATACACACACAGAGGGTGTCCGAAAAAGCATGACAGAGTCTGGAGTAAGTTGTTAGCGGAACCCTCCACTGCTTTAACAAATTAAGTGGCCTCTCTGATATATGACAGCCGTTCATAATGTCCTAATAGACTAACCAGGGTTGCGAGAGTTATGCTGGGTGTGCCAGCCCTATGTTAGCCCTCCCTTGGAGCAGGAGCCATGACAACTTGTTGCTGTTGTTATACCTATGGTAGCCATAGATAATTTAATGTTTCTGGATATTATAACAATACTTTATGACCCCTGCGTGGGTCCCTTCCCTGCTGAAGGCCAGATGTTGGCTGAGCTGCTTTAGGTATGTATTGTTTTGTGTTTGTCAAGAAAATTTAAAAAGTTTTTAAAAAAAAAAAGTGTTTTATAGACTACAGAACACAACACCCCTCCCCTCACAACTTCAATAACATAGTGGGATGTGTTTTGTACAGTGCATCTGGAAAATATTCATAGCGCTTCACTTTTTCCACATTTTGTTATTTTACAGCCTTATCGCAAAACGGATTAAATTCACTATTTTCCTCAAAATTCTACAAACAATACCCCATAATAACAATGTGAAAGAAGTTTGTTTGAATTCTTTGCAAATTTATTAAAAATAAAAAACAAAAAATATCCCATGTACCTAAGTATTCACAGCCTTTGCTCAATACTTTATTGAAGCACCTTTAGGACCAATTACAGCCTCAAGTCTTTTTGAGTATGGATGCTACAAAGCTTGCCACGCCTATTTTTGGGCAGTTTCTCCCATTCTTCTTTGCAGGACCTCTCAAGCTCCATCAGGTTGGATGGGGAGCGTAGGGGCACAGCCATTTTCAGATCTTTCCAGAGATGTTCAATCGGGTTGAAGTCTGGGCTCTGGCTGGGCCACTCAAGGACATTGACATAGTTGTCCAGTAGCCACCCCTTTGTTATCTTGGGTGTGTGCTTAGGGTCTGGAAGATGAATCTTTGCCCCAGTCTGAGGTCCAGAACACTCTAGAGCAGGTTATCATCAAGGATGTCTCTGTACATTAATCTTTCCCTCAAGCCTAGTCTCCCAATTCCTGCCGCTGAAAAATCACCATCACCACAGCTTGATGCTACCACCACCATGCTTCACTGTAGGGATGATATTAGCCAGGTGATGAGTGGTGCCTGGTTTCCTCCAGACATGATGCTCGCTATTCAGGCCAAAGAGTTTAATCACAGCTTCATCAGACCATAGAATTTTGTTTCTTATGGTCTAAGAGTCCTTCAGGTGCCTTTTGACAAACTGCAGGCGGGCTGTTGTGCCTTTTACTGAGGAGTGGCTTCCATCTGGCCACGCTACCATACAGGCATGATTGGTGCAGTGCTGCAGAGATGTTTGTTCTAGAAGGTTCTCCTCTCTCCACAGAGAAACCCTGGAGCTTTATCAGAGTGACCATTGGGTTCTTGGTCACCTCCCTGACTAAAGCCCTTCTGCCCCGATCGCTCAGTTTCCCTGGGCGGCCCGCTCTAGAAAGAGTCCTAGTGGTTCCAAATGTCTTTCATTTACGGATGATGAAGGCCACTGTGCTCATTGGGACCTTCAATGCTGCAGAAATGTTTCTGTACTCTTCCCCAGATCTGTGCCTTGATATAATCCTGTCTCAGAGGTCTACAGACAATTCCTTGGACTTCATGGATTGGTTTGTGCTTTGACATGCACGGTTAACTGAAGGACCTTATATAGACAGGTGTGTGCCTTTCCAGATCATGTCCAATCAACTGAATTTACCACAGGTGGACTCCAAACAAGTTGTAGAAACATTTCAAGGATGATCAGTGGAAACAGGACGCAACTAAGCTCAATTCTGAGTGTCATGGCAAAGGCTGTGAATGCTTATGTACATGTGATTCCTTCATTTTTTTTATCTTTAGTAAATTTGCAAAGATTTCAAACAGACTTCTTTCAGTGTATCATTATGGGGTAATCTATTTTGGAATAAGGCTGTCTATAACAGAACAAAATGTGGAAAAAGTGAAGCGCTCTGAATACTTTCCAGATGCATTGTAGTTTAAAAGGTTAACTTTGGAAAGCTGATAACACTGGTTTAGATGCAAGACCACAGAATGCACAGAACGCAAGCTCACTGGATTTCTGCAAGTTTTTTTGTTTGCAATCAAAAAGAAATAACAAAACACTTTTTAAGGGTATATTTAAACAGACCAAAAGGAAACAAATAAGAGAAATTCATTGTTAGGGTTTACATACATAAGGAGTCTTTTCAGATAACTTATCTAATTATAAGTCTGCTCTGAAAAAAACCCAGTAAAATATACGAGGGGGTGCTAAGTATTGAGCCTTACCCAGAAAAAATTGAGCTAGTGTACTGGCCAATGTGTCTATATTCAATGGTGCAAAAATCAACTACCTATGATTTTAACTTATCTTTCTTTTTCAGGTCCAAAGTAAACATGACAGCACCTCCAGAAAAATTCAATGTGGAATAGGTCCTATAGGTGGCATAGGACCATAATCAAGTTCCTGTTTCTACAAGGGAAAGGTGCGAAGCAGATCCATGATGAAATGTCACAAACTTTGGGTGACAGTGACCCTTCATATGCAATAGTTAAATGTCTGGTTGTCAATTTTAAAACTGGCCATTTCGGTGTTGAAAGTAAGAAACCCAGTGGAAGGCCTGTTTCTGTCTCTGTGCCTGCAAATGTGAACGCCATCCATGACATGATCATGGAGGACCGCTGAATATCAGCCAAAAGTATTGCCACATATCTGGGAATATCACGTGAGAGAGTTGGTGCCATTATCCACAATTACTTGGAAATGAAAAAGCTTGTAGCAAAGTGGATCCCAAAACTTTTGACAACCGAACAAAAATAGGATTTTTTAAAACAGCTTACCTGTAAAACCCTTTTCTTGAGATTACATCACGGGACACAGAGCTCTATTCATTACATCATGGGTTGGATAGCCTACCTTCAGGTGTTGGACACGCAACCCAAATTGTAAGGAGAGTTCCTCCCTCTATAACCCTTCCAATATGGAGAGCACCTCAGTTTTGTAGCAAAGCAATAAGTATCTTGATGCATATATATACACATATATACATACATACATACATAAATCCCGAAGAGGGACGGGGAGCTCTGTATCCCGTGATGTAATCTCAAGAAAAGGATTTTACAGGTAATTTGTTTTTAAAAATCCTATTTTCTTGTTCATACATCACGGGACACAGAGCTCTATTCATTACATCATGGGACGTCCCATAGCAATGCCCAAATTGAGGGGAGGGAGACCCAGATCAGAAAAGACCGCCATTGGGCGTGAGGACCTACACTGCTGCCTGCAGTACACTGCGCCCGAAAGCGGTATCCTCGTGCCTTCTTATGCCCTGTACACACGGTCGGATTTCCAACAGAAAATGTGTGATAGGACCTTGTTGTCGGAAATACCGTGTGTGGGCTCCATCACACATTTTCCGACACACAAAGTTTGAGAGCTTGCTATAAAATTTTCCGACAAAAAAATTAGTTGACGGAAATTCCGATCAAGTGTACACAAATCCGACGCACAAAGTGCCACACATGCTCAGAATAAATTAAGAGACAAAAGCTATTGGCTACTGCCCCGTTTATAGTCCCGACGTACATGTTTTACGTCACCGCGTTCAGAACGATCGGATTTTCCGACAACTTTGTGTGACTGTGTGTGTATGCAAGACAAGTTTGAGAAAATCATCCGTCTGAAAAAATCCATGGATTTTGTTGTCGGAATGTCTGATCAATGTCCGACCGTGTGTACAGGGCATTCCATCCACCTGATAAATCTAGTGAATGTATGGAACGAAGACCAAGTTGCAGCCTTGCAGATCTGCGCCATGGAGGCCTGGTAATGCACTGCCCATAAAGCACTTACTGCTCTAGTTGAGTGCACTTTAACCTGAAAAAGGAGGATTTTTCTTTTTCCAACCATAGGCCTGAAAAATAACTTGTCGAATCCACCTAGCTATAGTGGACTTCGACTCTGCCTGGCTCTTTCTGGGACCATCTGGCAACACAAACGGAAAATCAGTCTTCCGTATCTGAGCAGTCGCTTTCAGATAGATTATGACTGCTCTAACAACATCTAGAGAGTGTAACAATGTTTCCTCGCGGATCTGGAAAAAAGGATGGTAGGACCACATCTTGGTTTGGGTGGAACCCTAATACCACCTTGGTTAAGAAAGCCGGGTGAGGACACAACACCACCTGGTCTTTGTGAACAATTAAGTATGGCTCTTTACATAAAAAAGCCTCTAATTCTGATACCCTCCTGGCAGAGGTTATGGCAACAAGAAAAACCAACTTCTTGGTAAACAGACACAAAGATACATGGTGTAATGGTTCAAAAGGCTGTTTTTGTAGAACGGACAAAACCAAACTCAAATCCCAAGGACACACAGGTGGCCTGACTGCGGATTTAAACACAGTGCCCCCCGGATAAAGACCAGACTAGGGAATGAGAGGCAAACGGGTTCTGAAAAAATACAGACAAGGCCGAGATCTGACCTTTGATAGTGCTCAAGGCCAGCTTCATTTCTACTACTAATTGAAGGAAACCGAGAATTCTGTCAATTCTGTCCTAGGATGCCATCTCTTGGACTCACACCAGGAGACATATGCCTTCCAGATTCTATAATAGATGAGCCTGGAAGCCGGCTTCCTGGCATTAACCAGAGTGGTTAGGACAGGACCTAAGATCCCATGCTTTTTAAGGACGTGGGTCTCAATAGCCAAACCGTCAAATTCAGATTTTGTAAGCAAGGATGGACTATTGTCCCCTGTGAAAGCAGATCTGGCCGTAGCAGAAGAACCCATGGCCTTCCAACTGTCATTCACACGATCTCTGCATACCAGGACCTTCTGGGCCAAGCCGGGACTACTAGAATTACCGGCTTCCTTTCCCTCTTGATCCTATGAAGGGACCGCGCAAGAAGCGGAACTGGAGGGAACGCATAGATCAGAGAAAACTAATCCCAAGGAATTATCAAGGCATCTGAGCCTAGCGCTAGCAGATCACTTGTTCTTGACACAAAGTTGTCTAGCTTCTTGCTGAACCTGGAAGCTAGCAGATCTACATCCGGGGTACCCCATCTCTGGCATATGGCCTGAAATATGGTGGGGTGTAGAGACCATTCTCCTAGGTACAGCTGCAGGAGACTTAGAAAATCTGCCTGCCAATTTTTCCACCCCTGGAATAAGACGGCAGATAGGCAAGGAAACACGCCTCTCTGTCTAAAAAATAAATGGTTCACCTCCCTCTGGGCATCCAGACTCCTGGCGCCCCCTTGGTGACTGATATAGGTCACTGCTGTAGCATTGTCGGATTGTATCCAGACAGGATCACCTTGTGACCTGTATGTCCAGGCCCTGAGGGCCAAACGTACTGCAAGAACCTCCAGAATATTGACGGACAGGAACCTTTCGGTCTGGACCACAGCTCTTCTAGGACTGTACCCCAGCCTATGATGCTGCTTTCCGTAGTTACCACTTTCCTGGTGACTGGAATAAAGGGTTTTGCTGTAGACTTTTGGCTAGTAATCACCAACTGAGGCTTTACGTACTTCTGACGTCAGGCGCATCGGAAAATCCAAGGCTTAGAGTCTCTTGATCCAAGCAGACAGCATGCTGTTCTTTAATGGCGTTCAGTGAAACTAGGCGAAGGAAACAGCCTTGAATGAGGCTACCATCTTCCCCAACAACCTCATACAAGGGCAAATGGAAGGTCTTTCCCCTACTTGCCTACTTAGGCCAAAAAATTTTATTTATTTATTTATTTTTATGGTCTTGGCCTTTGACCTGGCTAAAGACACCCTGCTTTGGGCTGTGCCTATGACTATACCCAAAAAACTCCAGCCACCAAAGGGGCTGCAAGATGATTTCTCTAAGTTGAGGACCCAGCTTAAGTGCTCTTAAGTCTTTACCATATTGAGCACATTGAGTCTCCTTGGGCCGAGAATGAACCTTAGACTGGGATCCTAACACCCAGGAGTTCCAGATACTTGACCATGCTGGACGCACCTAGGTCCAGCCATGCAACAGACTGATCTCTCGGCAGCAGACTGCCTTGGCATGCCAATACTGCTATACCCTGGCCTCTTAGACCCGCTAGAGGTGGGCCCTAGCATTCTTTAAAACTCGAGCATGGTGGCTAACCCAAGGGCAAGCCTACTAACTGGAGGTGCGGTTTCCCTGTGAAACGCAGACAACCTCTGTAGTGTCATGCAAATAAACACATATGCAAACGGCTCTTCATATGTGTATGTGGCAAGAGTAAACGCCCTATTCCTCAATAGAAGCGTGCATTCATGGAAGCATGAATTTCTTACACTATGTTTAAGGCAAAAAACATAAAAAGGTGTGCGCTGTGTACACGCATACCTATATCATGTGCTGTGGAACGAGCATCTTGCAAGCAAGCATGCATCTCTGAATGTGTAATTTACACATCATGTATCCAGACAAACATGTATTCTTATGTGAACATAAGCTAAATTAACATGCTTCATTATGCAACCATGCAAATCTAGGTGATCATGCAATTTAGGTGATCATGCATTCTTATGTGATTCAGCATTTTTTAATCGATTAACTTTTTATGCATTATAAGCACTACTGTACGGACAAGTACCCTTGTGTGACCAAGGACTCTTGTGTGATCAAGCACCCCTGTGCGATCCAGCATCTTATATGCAATCAAGCATTTTTATGCAATTTAGGCCTTTCTTGTGAAAACAAGCCTTTCTGTGTGACCAAGCATCCTTGAGCAAACAAGGACTCTTGTGAGATCAAGCACTCTTGTGTGATCCCGTATCTTTACGCAAACAGGAACTTATGCGTTCTTAGGCAGTTATGCAATTTTAGGCATTTATGCGATTTAAGGCATTTCTGCACAAACAGGCACCTAAATGATCAAGCCTCCTCATGCAACTATGCAAGTCCACTACAAACAGAAAACATGTATCTCTATATGAATAACATGTTCTGCCACATGCATCTTGTACAATCCAACTCATGTATTCATTCAAACATGTGGACTGATAACCAAAAAAGGAAGTTAAACTCCGCTGACACGCGTTCCCGCACTTATGCGATCAGTTGCTTGTGTATTAGCAACAACGTGCACAGAATTATGCATCTCATTAATTGTGCGTTTGGCTGTTTTGTAAGCAAGCACCTGCATGAGGACCTCGTGGACGTTTTTCACCTCTTAGTAGCAATGGACGGGCTGGGAAGGTACAAGAAACCTATGGGAAAGAAAAAAAAACAAGGAGGAGACAGAGGCTTTGGTCGAGTAGGCTGAAGGTAAGTTATACACAGCCTGAATTTCTGTAAAAGATTGCAGCTACAACTTCAGAGCTTGTGAGGCTGCTGATATCTCCACCTCATCAGATTGCACCTGTTCCCTGATGGTGATCTTCCATCATCAGACTGTTGATCCTCTTGAATGAGGATTTAGAGCAGAGAAAGGGAAACTACTCCAATTTCTGCTCTCTTGTGAAGATACTGCGATTAAAGCAGCTAACTTCTCCTGTAACCACATACTGCAATACAAACAAACGTCCTCAAAAGACCTATTCAGGGCTGCAATGTAGGAAGAGGCTATAAGCCTGACAGGGGCAATCCTGTGCGGCTGTCTCCAGTCTCTCAGGGGGAATGTTATCCTACAGGCACGTCTAGAGCCCCCAGACCCAGACGGTGACTTCTTGGTACTCTTTTTACCTGCCCCTGAAACCCTTTTATGGGGAGACATAGTCCTAAGCCAAAAAGCAGAGGTACTATACAATTGCATACACTATTGTGCCTAGTCTTACAATAATAATAATGTTAGCTAGCCTGCACAACCTGATGCTGAGTAGGTGTCTAGGAATACCTGTATCCGATCCACATGAGATGCTTAAATGCCCACAGCTCTGTATCCTGCTGCTTACAGACCCCTGGCGACCTGAGTTTTTTAAAACAACCGCTTCACGCCTACGCATTGATTCGCTGTGCATGCCGCGCAAGCACAACGCTGGCAAGCACGTCCCCCCCCCCTGCCGTTTCTGCTGTAAAAGCGCGCCCACTTTGCACGCACGTGGGACCAACATGGTGGCGGCCGGGGGTGTGGGGGGGGGGAAGGAGATGACCGTGGGACCCCAAGACTTCGTGGGATCCCCCTTTCTATTCATGTGGCAGAGCCTGCAGCGGAGGAGGTGAGTGGCTGACAGAACGGCTTCACTGAGCTTGTATTTCCTGAAGAGCATGTACAGTAAGTAACACCAGGTATGCCTCTTACTCCCTCTAGTGGCGGAAAACAGGTAAGACATGCAAACTACTCAAAGAAAACATTAGGATTGTCTTCACTTACCTTATCCCCGCCGCAGGATACTGCTGAGAACAGCCAGACCCAACCTTCACCCATCACAGCGGGTAGTGTTATGCCAACCTTCAGGGTTCAGGGTTCCTACTTACAGGAGCCTCTTCCCTTGACCTGTAGAAGACTCTGCCAGGAAAACCTTTGCGCATATTTAAATACGTGCCCAAAGTGCTGGATCCCAGAGCCCAGTCCTCAAAGAGAGACATTACAGGCAAAACCTAGTTTCTTCTCCCACGAGGCCAGGATACCATCCATCTTAGGCGATTTTTATTGGCCCGAGGTATGGATCCGGTTGTGTAGCTCCTAAGCCCCCGCAGGGACCATCAAACAGAGCTTTTTTCTTAGCACATCTTGCATCGTGACCAAACACCTTAGATACTGGCGAAAAAACTGAGGTGCTCTCCATATGGGAGGAGTTATATAGGGGAGGAACTCTCCTTACTTACTCTCCTTACAACTAGGGTTGCCAGTGTCCAACACCTGAAGGTAGGTTATCTAACCCATGATGTAATGAATAGAGCTTTGTGTCCTGTGATGTATGAACAAGAAAGAGGAAACATGTGGAGACACTGGTGGCTGTTTTGGAACATTTTGCAAGAAATGAGTCAGATTTCCTGGACAAACTGGTAACTGGTGATGAGACATTAATCTACTGTTATGATCCTGAGAAGAAACAATCTAAGTAATGGAGGCACAGTGGTTCCCCGGCCAAAGAAGTTCCGTGTCCAAAGGTCAGTACAGAAGCAAATGGCAACAGCTTTTTGGGATAAGAAGGGAGTTCTGCTGGTGGACTACTTCCAAAAGGGTTCAACCATCAATGCAACATATTACTGTGCTTTATTGACGAAGTTAAGGCAAAATATCAAGGAAAAGCGTAGTGGAAAGCTCTCCAAAGGTGTCATCCTGTTGCATGACAATGCCTCATCACATACTGCAGGTGAAACAATGGCAAAACTGACCTCCTTAGGCTTTCAAGTGATGCCCCATCCACCCTATTCGCTTGACCTGGCTCCTTCTGACTAGCATCTGTTCTCCAATCTCAAAAAACACCTAAAGGGACAACGATTTGGGAGTGTTCCAGAGGCAACTAATGCTGCAAATGAGTGGATACACCAGCAGTCGGAAGAATTTTATTTGCAGGAACTTAAGAAGGTGTAGGACAGATGTCACAAGTGCATTGACTTCCTGGGGGAATATGTAGAATAGTGTGGCAGTTACAGCTTCCTAGCTCAATTTTTTCTGGGTAAGGCTCAATACTTATCAGCACCCCCTCGTATTAGCAGCTAGGCTTTGACAATGTGAATTTCTAACTTCTTTTTCATTAAAATTTGGTTGATAACTGATACTACCACAGACATAATCCATAATATTCTATGGAGGAAAGCTGGGTTATAAACTATTCTCAAGGTGGAATCAATTGTTTAATTTAGCGTTTTTTTCATTGCAGTTGAAAAAAACAGCAATCATTCTGTTAACCTTCATAAAAAAAGAATGTCCTACATTCCATAAATTAACAGGATTCAAAACGATATACTTTATATAGATAATAAAACCTCAGCTCGAATATAGAGGCCAATTCCTCACAAGACATTTATTTCTGAAAAGTTGCCAGCCAGCTGATTTCTTCAGCCTCTTAGTATTGGAAAAACTCGTCCCTATCCAATGGTCTCTTTAAAAGATGGCATCACTCTTCCTGCATGAAAATAGATTCTACTTCATCTGTCATTAGGGAAATATGTAGGCTGCCATTGCTGAAATGTCCTTCTGAAAATGCTAATTGCCTAGCTGTCACAGGACTTTCCATTGACTCTTGATCAGCATAAATGTTCCAAGTCAGTGACTCACAAAGTATTGTGAAACATACATTTACTGTGGGGCGGCGGCTCCTACAGGTGAAATCACGTACCTGTACGTGATCGCCTCTCCTGGGTTTGCAGCGCATACGCGTGCCACCGGCGACCAGCTCCTGCTGTGATTGGACACAGCAGGAGCCAATCAGCTGGTTCCTGCGGACCCGATGTCCCCTGGGACCCACCGACCATTCACGAGAGAGGCAGAACAGCAGCCTGCCTATGTAAACATAGTAGATTAGTAGATTGCCGTTCTGCCAGTAGGGGAGACAGAGATCCAGTGTTTCTGCCAAGCAGGAACACGGATCTCTGTCTTCTCACAGAAAAGCACCCCCCAGTTAGAAAGCACTCCTAGGAAACACATTTAACCCTTTGATTGTCGCTGAAGTTAACCCATTCCCAGCCAGTGTCATTAGTACAGTGACAGAGCGTATTTTTAGCACTGATCACTGTATTGGTGTCACTGGTCCCCAAAAAAGTGTCACTTAGTATCAGATTTGTCCCCTGCAATGTCGCAGTCTCACTAAATCCGCTGATCGCTGCCATTACTGGTAAAAAAATATATAAAAAAAATTAAAATTCCATAAAACTATCCCATATTTTGTAGACGCTAGAACTTTTGCGCAAACAAATCAATATACGCTTATTGGGATTTTCTTTTACCAAAAACCATGTAGCAGACTACATATTGGCCCAAACTGATGAAGAAATTATATTTTTTTATTAGATGTTTTATAGCAGAAAGTAAAAAAAAATTTTTTTTTTTTAAATTGTCGCTCTTTTTTTGTTTATAGCGCAAAAAATAAAAATCGCAGAGGTAATCAAATACCACCAAAAGAAACCTCTATTAGTTGGAAAAAAAGGACATCAATTTAATTTGGGTAGATCGTCTCACAACCGCGCAATTGTCAGTTAAAGTAACACAATGCCATATCGCAAAAAATACTAAATACATTCCAGTTGCATTAAAACAAAAGGTAATCAATGTCTTGCGGTTGAATTCTTTCTAAATTAGCCACAGCCTGAGTAGAAAAGCCTGGACCCTGCCAGCATGTTGCAGAGTGAATTTCATGCTCTTTGTGGGGAAGCAGTGGACTCTCTACAGATGTCCGACAAGCAGAACGTATATTCCCTGCTACTTGCAGAGCTCTAGCTCAGACCCTTAGCTTTCACACAAAGAGCAAGGGTCCAGTTCTGCAGCCGTTGGCGGAGAACAGGTTTTTCTTTGGACTGTGGCTGCTTTGAAAGAAAATGAACTGATATTGATCATCTTTTGTTTTGATGCACTTGAAATGCATTTAGCCAAATTAAAATGAGTTTCTTTGGATTTTTAAGAGGTGTTCACCTACTGCAGTCCCCGTGTTTGTAGAGGTCGACCGATATATAGGCCGGCCGATATTTGGCGTTTTTTAATTAATCGGCATCAGCCCATTGTGCTGATAATAAAGGCCGATAACTTCAGCGCGAGTTGCAAATGACTTCTGTAACAGAAGTCAATGCATGTTGCCTGAAGTCTTCTGTGGAGGGACTTCTCTCCTCTCTGGGCAGCCTGCCAAATCTGATAAAAGAACCAATAAGAGATACAATGTTTTTACTTATCAATGAACTGAACTGTGTGTAGAAGCTCTCAGATTAACCATTTAAAGACTAAATCTTTTCTGACACTTGTTGCTTACAAGTAAAAATCCTTTATTTTCTGCTAGAAATTCACTTAGAACCCCCAAACATTATATATATATATATATTTTAGCAGAGACCCTAGGGAATAAAATAGCGGTTGTTGCAATATTTTATGTCACACGGTATTTGCGCAGCGGTCTTTCAAACGCAATTTTTTTTTAAAAATACACTAATGAATTAAAAAAAAACTAAGCAGTAAAGTTTGCCCATTTTTTTTCGTCCAAAAGTTTTGATTACCTGTTTTTGTGTATTTAATATTTAAGATATAGTTTTGTTTTTTTGTATCTAAATTATACATACAAGTGAACTGATTGGATGTTTGTTTTGTTTAATAAATGTTTAAATGTAAAAAAATTTCTGTATCACTTTTTACTTAAAGCAATGTAAACTCAAATTTTTTTTTATATATATGATACTGTAGAGTATAAGATTTCCTATCATTTGAGCCCAGTCTTGCCACAAAGAGTTAATCCATCTCTGAGCAATCCTCTTTTAATGTTCAGTGAGATAAATCTTGACAAACTGAGAAGAACTTTGTCAAATACTCCCCCTTGCTGTGAGTGACAGCCTAAGACACAGGCATTATTTTTTAATTCCCTCCCCCACTCCTTTCTTCAGCAGCTCTGCAAGGATTGGCTGTTCCACACTTCAGCATGATTTGGCATGCTGAAGTCATGTGGTTACTTTCCTGTCTTTTCACTGGATGTTAGAGATCATTGCAGAAGTTCAGCAGAAGTTCAGTGTTAGAAATACACAGGAGAAAATGCATATTGACAAGGGGAGTGTAGAGGTGGGCGGGGAGTCTACTGACATCACAACTCCACCCACTGAGCTCCAGACAACAGACCCACCCACAGAATATGCAGTTTTTCGGGTCTAATAACAGACAGAGGGGAGACATTTAACAGGAAAAGATACATGCAGGAGGCATGTATATCCTTATAGATAACCCCTATGGCAGTAGTTTAGAAAGGATGACATTGGGTTTACATCCACTTTAAGGTTGCTTGCACACTGGAGCGGGCAGGCGTTGACGGTAAAACACTGCTAGTTTTAGCAGCGCTTTATCGTCATTTTAGCGGCGCCATTTGGCTGCTAGCGGGGCGCTTAACATCCTGCCAGCGCATTGCCTCAGTGTGAAAACACTCGGGCTTTCACACTGAGACTGCAGGGGAACCGTTTTGCAGACACTTTACAGGCGCTATTTTTAGCTCAAAAGCACCTGAAAAACGCCCCATTGTGAAAGGGGTCTAACTGTTAGATTTTATGAGATGAAGGGGGAAAAAAACATTTAAAAATCGGCCTAACATATCAGCCCAAAAAAAATCGGCATCATATATCGGCTATCGTCCACCGCGATTTCTAAATATCGGCATCGGCCAGAGAAAAACCCATATCGGTCGACCTCTACGTGCTTGTCTTGTGAACTCATGTCTACTACAATGGGTAATGGTTATGTGAAAAGTACATTAAAGATCAACTCCGCTTTCATTGAGAAAAAAAAACATTCCCCTCTGGGTGAGCCAAGTACATTGCAGGGATTATACCAAACTTTGTTGCAGATTCCTACCTTTTGTTATTCTAAAGAAATCATTGTTTGTTTCTTTGTGCCCATGTGCTGATTGAGTCTAATGGGAGTGGTTTCACAATTATCAACCAGCTGCTACACCGGCAGGGCAGCAATGAGAAAAGCTGCATTACTTTAGACATGATTTAGTGTCTTACCAAAATTACATTTTTGCTGCATTGGATGCCAAAAATGTGACTTATGTCTTAGGGCTGACTTCTGGGAAAATCAGTGATCCAATCACACAAGCAGGAAATTATGTTTCTTGGGGGGGATACACATTCTGTATACAGAACACCTCCACGTAGCCATATTTTATTTTACAGAAAATTACAGTGCTGCCGTATGAAAAGGAAATGTAATTTTTAAGAACATTCAATTAAAACACGACTTGTGTCGCAGTTGTATAAGCTATATTATCATTTTTTTTATGCTATTTTTTCCATGAAAGTAAAGTGGAGTTACCCTTTAATTGATAGCATCATGTTTCAGTTACCACCAGTCAGAATTTTGTCAGTGGAAATCTAACTGTTCGCTGTGCGGTAAAACCTGATGTACTTGCTTGTGTACACATGCGCCTTTTTAAAGCAAAACTAAACCCTCCCAATCCTTTACAGCCATGCAAGTGTACATGTTAGCCTCTGTTTGCTCTGCAGTTACCATGATGAACAGTCATTGATGGCTTGGTATTTCGGTTGTGAGCAAAAGCAACTGTGACAGTTATTATTCACGGCACACCTTGAATGCAACTGTTTTGGGAAACAGTTAATTTGTTGGGTTTATTTCCACTTTTAAGATAGAACTAAACCCACCAGGGTTTAACTTTTTCCAAAAGAGACATGTAGTGTAGTGTGCTAATATTACCTCTCAACCTATCCATCAAGCCACCAAATGGTTGGTGTTTTAGCTTAGCACATATGCAGGACTATGGCACTTGAAGATCAGAGTCTGTGATGGCAGCTTCCAAATCTGAAAAGGACAGGAGGATTTTGTTCTGCTTTAAGAAAAATGTATTAAACAGCCAAACTAATACCCAAACCAATAAATAAACCTTTACTGCTCACCTATACTGCTAGGGTGTAGATTAAACTTAACTTAGGGGTTTTCAATATTTCTGGTTTTGTATAAACAGGAATTAAAAGGGTGTGCAAGCGCTTGTTTTTAACACCCAAAAATAATTTCCCCAAAACCCTGGGCCACATATGTGCACATAGACATCCAACTATGCGTTAATATCTGATAAGCAAACTAAATAGAAACGTCAATGATCTGTGTTAAATTTATTTTCTGATTTTACCTATGTTTGATGAAAATTCAACAGAAGAGGGCCCAGCATTACTTAAGGACGAAGATGTGGATGCCACACTGCTATCTGGACCCTTTACATGACACGTGCAGCCACAGGAAAAAGCCTCTCCTTTTTTCAAGTCTTTCTTGTTCGGATCTTCTTCATCTACAGGCTTTCCTATAAACAACAGTATAAAATTTGTAGAGAAATATGATTAAAAGTGCTAAAAAAAAAAATTATCTTTGACAGCAAACATACAGTGTAATTGTAGGCTTACAGAACTGAACTAAATTACTAACATTTGGTGTTTTATGCCTGCTTACAATGGTGAAGCGTTTGCTGTCCACATGGGTCTTCGGTGCAACATGTGACACCCACAGGACATTTAAAAAAAAAAATTATACTGAATTATATTTTTAAGCACTCTAGTCAAATACAAGATGAACAGAAAGCATGAAACCTAAAAGCATTCTTCCGTTAACTGGACATCGTTAAACTGCTCAAGCTAAGCTATAGCCCTTATATTCCCTGTTCTTCTCTTGCAATGGGCATTATTCACCACTAGGTCAAAATAAGTGCCCACTGTGATCTACTTTTGCCTCCAACTAGAGATGAGAAATGAATCCACTGGTTGAGTAAACCTCACAACCTGAACAACTTTGGTGTTTTCTGCTGAAATGCAATTTTTATTTTATTTTGCCGGAATATGTGTATAAAAGGATGCAGATAACCCTATCTACAAGAATCAGACAATGTATTAATCCTGATTACCTAGCTTCTTGAGCTGCATAAATAACTGCAAACCTATACATCCAGAAAAAAAATGTTTTGTCAGATTTACTTATCTTTATTTCCATCTGATTTTGGTTTAAAATGAACAGAGGCAAACTTCTAAAGGTTACAGTCATAACAAAGGCCTATTCTACCACTGATATTAGTGAAGTTGACATGATATAGCAAGTTGATTGATAAGCATTGGAGCTTTAAAAAGCTAGTTATAATGTAAAAACTTTGAAATTCCCTGAGAGTGTTATTCATGCTTTGACTAGATAACCTCTTTATATACCCCATTCCCTTCCTCCCCGCTGACTCAGACCTGGTTCTGAATGATGTACTATTCGGGGTAAAGGTTTAAGATGTGTTAAATCACCTAAGGTGATAACAAAGAACACATAACTGGGTACGATAAGAGGAATCTGCAGGATCACATAGCAGTGACAATTATAGTATGAAGCCTCAATATATTCACTACAGAAAGGTGACATTCCTTTCTTTATAAAGTGACTAAACATGAAGGTAGAGTGATCTCAGATGTTTACTGCTCTCAAGTTTTCGTATGTGTTATATCTGGTCAACTCGCACGTTGTGTTATGAAACATTTGAGTCTTCCTGGTTTGTGTATACCTGTGCTTGCTATTCCCACAGCAGCCCTAAAACCTCACACATGTAACCTCCTGGGAACCACCAAAAAAAAGCCCAATAGTTAAAAGTATTAAGAATATGTTCTCCTCAACACAGCAAGCTACATTCTCTGATCAGGAGAGAAACATCAACTGTACTGTACTGAATTCAAGCCATCGTGTCCTAAACTCAAAAACATTACTTACAGAATGCAGGGGTTATACTACATATTCTTCGCTTATAAAGAGGCCAAGCCATTGCTGTCTAAATCAATAAAATACACACCATATTTAGCAGATGAAATAAGTTAAGCCTTGCAAACAGAAATATGCCAAGTGCAGTGACCAATTGAAACCAACCAAGAACCAAAAAGAAAACTGATATCACAGGTTGCTACGAGCCAATGCACAAATATGCACTCTGCACTACTTAATTTGATAAGTTAACCACTTCAATACTGAGCGCTTTCAACCCCCTTCCTGCCCAGGCCAATTTTTAGCTTTCAGTACTGTCGCATTTTGAATGACAATTGCACGGTGATGCAACGCTGTACGCCAACCAAATTTTTATCATTTTTTTCCCACAAATATAGTTTTGTTTTGGTGGTATTTGATCACCTCTGGTGTTTTATTTTTTGAGCTACAAATAAAAATAAAAAAAAATTAAAAAAAAGTTTTTCTTAGTTTCTGTTACAAAACTTTGTAAATAAGTAAGTTTTCTCCTTCACTGATGAGCACTGATGAGGCAGAACTGATTGTCACTGATGAGGTGGCGATGATGAGGCACTTCTATGCAGCACTGATGGGCACTTATAGGCAACACTGATCAGGAGGCACTGGCAGGCAACACTGATGGGCACAGAGTGCCATCCCTAATAGGCACCGATTGGGATCCCTGATGGGCTCTAGTGGGCATCTTCAATGGGTCTGCACTGACAATCAATGTGCCGATTATCAGCGCAAAGCCCCCCACCCCACCTGTCAGGACAGCAGCCGATCGCCTCTCCTCTATTCGCGCCTATCAGTGCGAATAGAGGAAAAGCCGATAAACGTCATTTCCTGGTTACCATGTGATCAGCTGTGATTGGACACAGCTGATCACATGGTAAGTAGCCTATGTCATGGGTTCTTTGCCTAGATCGGAGATGTGGTGTGTCAGACTGACACACCACACTATCGATCGTCGTGCTGCGTGCCCCCGCGGGCCTGCACTAGCAACTTGTCCTGTTGGACGTCATAAGACGTCCAGTCAGGATAATACAGCCACTTTGTGCCCGTTATTTTGCTATATGGCAGACGAGAAGTAGTTAAAGTATGATCATTTAGAGCCCTTTCACATCGCAGCGGTGGCCGCGTTAGCGGTAAAGTGGTTTTAGCGGAGCTTTTGAGCTGCTAGTGGGGCACTTTTGACCCCCGCTAGTGGCCGAAGAAAGGGATAATAGCGCCCCTGTAGCGCTTTGCAGGTGCTTCGGCAGAGGTGCCCATTCATTTCAATGGGCAGGGGCGGTGGAAGATGCTGCTTGCAGGACTTTTTTTTAACGTCCTGCCAGCGCAGTGCCCCAGTGTGAAAGCACTCAGGGTTTCACAATGGGACTGCAGGGGAGGCATTTTCAGGCTCTTTACAGGTGCAATTTTTAGCTTTTTAGCACCAGAAAAACACCTCAGCGTGAAAGGGGTCTAAAGTAGAACTATAGGAAAAACTTTTTCTTTTTTTTGGTTGGGGCAAAGCAGGGTATATTATAACCCCTCTAAGGTTTTTTTTTTTTTTTTTTTCCACTATCTGTGTCCCACCTGTGTCCCATTGCGGAGATTTTCCTTCACTTCCTGTCCCATAGCCAAACAGAAAGTGAGAGGAAATCCCTGCAAATTAAGGGAATTTCTTGGGGACTCCCAGGTCACTGGAACCAGTGTCCCCATTGGAAGTTTTCCCCTCTATTCCTTTTCTGGGGAACAACCTAAAATTTGGGATTTTTGTTTACATTCACTTTCAATGATAATGGTAAATAGGACAGATAGAAAGGGTGAAGCTCTGTAATGGGGGCACAGCCAGCAATAAAACCTGACAGGTGTTCTAATCCCTCTCTACTCTATCCAAAACTAAAAAAAACACTTTAAAAGAACTAAACCAGCGGTCCCCAAACTGCAGGCCATGCGATTTTAACTTTTGGATACTTCATTTTGTATCAATTAAATTGAACGCTATTTGCACTATCAAGATCTTTTTCTCCCGATTTAATACTGTGGTAGCTCTCAGTGCCTTGAATGCCTGGTAACACCAGGGGACCAAAGGCAGTATCAGGACTATTCTATTAACCCACTGGACTTTCGGACTGAGGTAGTTGTTCACCCTTTTGATTTCTTGAGACAATCTGGTCAGCGAACTGCAGTTTTAGACAGAGGTCATGTTTTCCTTCTAAATCTGGCACCTTTTGTAGTGAAAGAATACAGCAGAGTGCCACTGACATTATCGATTTGGTTTATTTATTTCAGGTACTTATATAGCGCTGTCAATTTATGCAGCGCTTTACATATACATTGTACATTCACATCAGTCCCTAGCCTCAAGGAGCTTACAATCTAAGGCCCCTAACTCACATTCATACATACTAGGAACAATTTAGACAAGATCCAATTAACCTACCAACATGTCTTTGGAGTGTGGGGGGAAACCGGAGTACCCGGAGGAAACACACACGCAGGCACAGGGAGAACATGCAAACTCCAGGCAGGTAGTGTCCTGGTTGGGATTCGAACCAGCGACCGTTCTTACTGCTAGGCGAAAGTGCTATCCACTACACCACCGTGCCGCCCGTTATTGTAATGTATATCAACCTTCCTTGTGCTTGCTGAAGCAGTTTTGTATGGAGCAGAGCGAAAAGATTGTAAATTATGGGTGAGCAATGTAACTGCATCACTGCCTTGTCACATGACAAAAAATCAACAGAAACCAGGCGCAAACACGGATAACCAAAGAAGACTTGTTGAAAAAAATAATCACCAAACTATGGCCGCTGCTCCCAGACTCAGAAGACCAGATGAGCGAGTTTGGCAAGTAAACAATAATGGAAGTTACATATTACAAAGGTTCTTTATTGGCAAGAAGACAAAAATGTATAATTTGTGACTGCCAAAAGATGCATACAGTTCCAAAGCGATGAAAAGTTAATAATGTTGGTTAAATAAAAATTAAAATAACTGACCTTGCATCCACAAAAAATCTCAATTACTGCAGAAACACTCAGGAGCCAGAAGACATGGATAGGGAACTGTCCTACCTCCAATGATGGAATGGAAACAGCAGATGTCTGGCGGAGCCTGTGTGTGCTTGGGGATATGGGAATGGAACCAAAGTGCCGGAGGCAAGGGACTGTCCACCAGCCCCAAATCTCACAGCACAGACTGCCTGAAGAGAGAGGGGATGGGGCCAGCTGTATGTTCCATGGATCCAAACTCATGTCCCCGGGGCTGCGTGGATCAGCAGGAGAAGCACCCAAGGGTGAAATCAACTGAATCACAAGCCAGGGGAGAGGGTGTAGAGGTGGTTGCAGTTGTCCTGACAACGTGTTTCGGGGCATAGCCCTTTGACTAACTTTCCAAAGGGCCACGCCACAAAACACGTTGTCAGGACGACAGCAACCCCCTCCGCATACTCTCCCCTGGCTTGCGGTCCAGTGTACCTCCATGTACCACACCTCGCCTTGGTCCAGCGTTCCCCCAAGTGGTTGACGTCACGCTCGGGTGCTTCTCCTGCTGATCCACGCAACCACAAGCCGGTCCTTCCCTCTTCCTGCAGCTGAGTGGCTAAATAGACTTGGTGTCCCCCAGCCTCCATATTGGCTCCATCCACCCAGCCTGACACTCATCCCCTTGCATCAGGCTCCGCTTATAGCAGATGAGGAGTACAGCCAGACCACCGTAGCACCGTCCCACATGGCTAGACTATAGCCTACCACATGTACAAGGTACTTATACAGTGCTGTTTTATCAGATCAGATTTTCCATCTTCTTGAGGAGAGCTCTGCACTAACTGACTTATATTATCTTAGATCATTGTCTTAATAAACTTTCTTGTGTTTTTAACATCACTGGCATCATCATAGACAGTTTCCAGCATAGCAGTCATTTGTTTTTTCCCACAGAAGTTTACATTTAGCACTTTTTGTTGTGGCTTTTTTCTGATGGTTTGATCCTGTGCTAGCAGCATGCTGGAGAGCCGGACTTCTGCCCAATTGAGAGCAGAGTTTCGGGGTATCCAGCGGCCCTACAAGCTCCCCCTTTACATTGCTCCAATTAGCAGTCCTCAAACTCCCTGCTGAGTGGAGCAGGGGCCTGGCTGACCAGCAAGTTACTAGCAAAGGGTGATTTAACCTTTAGCTGCAGCAAATAGAATAAAACGATTCCCATATATATTACTGTTACTATGTAACTGCATCACACTAATAAAGTTGGAAGGTTCAATTAGACTTTAATTTATTTCAGTGGAAATGTTAGCTCATTAACCTTCTGGCAAGTTGAGCAGTTTGGTCTTGCAGATGCCTCATTAATGACATGTCTGTTTAGTAACACTGTATATATATGGCTGCCAGTGTTTGCCTAAGCAACACCACAGGTCTCATAAATGGCATTCATGTGTAATAGCATAGTATGTGTGACATCACCACTCACCTACACTATGCACATCATTAATGACACTCATATTTAGTTATGCAGTATTTTAGTGTCAGTGTTTGTTCACTGTACAGCAGTGAACTCATACATGATATGACTTTATAGTGATGCATGTGTGGTCAGTGCTTGTCCTATGGTCAAGCAGAAGCATCATGCATGTCGAATATGTATAGAGTTGCAGTATGTGTGGTGTCTGTTTGTCCAGTAATCAGCAGAGGCCTTCATGTTTAGTGATCCAGGGTGCAAGCTTTGCCAGTACTGACTGAGGATCTCAGCAGGGAACTGTTGTACACATTTCATACAGGGCATTCAAGCAGAGATTCAATATCTACATTAGCAATATACTTCTGCTTCATAGTGTAGACCTGATATATGTCAATTTAAACCAATGCCTTCTTTATGGTGTCCATGTATATTGATCTTTATATGATTTCCTTTGTTTGGTCTATATGTGCCTATTCATTCTGTACATTTGTCCTCAGTGCTATTAATTAACAGAAACTGCCATGGATTAAATTTGTAAGTGTGGAATTATTTACGAGCATCCAGGATTGGTTTAAGGCTTCCTGCACAATAGTGCGACTTGTCATGCGACTTTGGACAAGTCGCAGCCCTTTGAGTTCAATGACACCAGTTCCGATCTATTCGACTTAAAGTCACAGCGACTTTAAAAAGGTTCCTGAACTACTATGATGCGACTTTGATGCAACTAGAGTGCCAGAGCATAAAATCGCATTGGGAATCTTGCGAATTTGGAGTCGCACTAGTGTGAACTGAGACCTAATGTTTCCTGCTGATTTGTGTGGGCTTCTCTACTGATTGCAAAAGAAAAATATATTTTGTAACATGAAAATGTTATCTCCATGCTTCTGCAATGATGGTGAAAACAAATGTGGTCATCAGGTAAAAAGGAATAAGAGAACTTACCGAAATACAAACTTTCACCATGAGAACAAATTATTGATTTTTATACATTCATGTATCGAAGTTGTCATGTTAGTGTCTACAAGTCAGTGCAACTGATAGCTACAACTTCATTATCAAAAGACATGCAGACAATGTAATTCACCTAGTTTAAAGTGTTTGTTACAAAAAAAAAAAAATCGGATCCTGTTCCCTTAAAGCATGTTATACAGCACAGTGCTTGTGCTTTGTAATTTGGCCCCTTCTATCACCTGAAATACCTGGCTGACATTCCTGATTCTGCCCTCCCCCCTGTAAACTGACCACAGTTTATCGTGGCTGCTGAGCCCTGACACTGTGGTCAGTTTACGTGCCTCGGTCATTCACAGCTCTCCTGTCTTCTCTCCCTCTCGCCTCCCTGCCTGTCAGCTCCGTCCGCTCCTAGATCCCCCCCTCCTCCTGCTCTAAAAATAACTGTGTTTTTGTTCAATAGTTCCTTCTGTTAGATAACATTAAGCTCCCCAGTGTAGGTGATTTATAAAGATATGCTGCCTAATACATTATTTCCGAGCACCACTCGGAGCTCACGTGACTGCCTGCTGCTCTCCTCCTCTGGCTGATGTCAGCGGGGGGATACCCAGCCCCTCCCCCTGCTGCTATCAGGAGAGGCAACCAGTGGAGAGTCCTGTAAGCGCCGCTCGGAAATAAGGTATTAGGCAGCATATTTTTAACAATCACGTACACTGGGGAACTTCATATTATCTAACAGAGGGAACTATAGAACAAAAAAAAAGTGGCTTAACATTCACTTTAACCTAGAAATTGTTTGCCATGTACTGTACATGTATACATATATGAATCTAATTTAATATCTACAGTATTTCTCACTGATGAATAGGTAAAACTAAAATAAAAATAAAATTTTACTAAATGTTCTCCCTTCCCTTAGGAACTCTGTCCTATAAGGGACTCTGTCGTGAGAGGATCATGGGGGCTGCCACTGATGAACTCTCCTTTGGGAATTCTAGTTTCCTGGCTATAATGTTGATGCTTTGGCTTCAATGCTCTCTGAGTAGCTCACCTGGAACATATATAGACATAAGAAGGTCTAACACTCATTTAAAGCATGCTGGTTTTGAGTCTGTAATTCAAAAGGATACAGCCAAGCAACTAGCGTTTTTAGAAGCAAAACAGAAATGGCAGCCTTCCAACTTTCTTAATGAGATGGTCACTTCATGTTACTAGTCATGGATTCATAATTTTACAGTGTTTTTACAGGCAATATGCATGGACAAAGACATTGTTTTGTACAGGACCTGTTCTTACAGAGCATTTGGAAAAGTGATACATGCTGCATTTTGGTGTGCTGTTGTAGGAGATCTCATTCAAGGAAGCATGAAATACATACGTTAAATGTGCTGTGATGTGAACAAGCTTAAATTATCATATCTGGAACTTTCAGGAACAAAGAAATATTTAGTTACCCACAGGAACCAATCAAGTTTTACCTTTCATTATTTCAGTGCAGTAAGGAAAAAAAAAAAAAAAGGAGGCGGAACCAGACCAGTTACTGCAAGGCTATATTCACACTAACTTACCAATGTAAAAACTTACAAATAAAGGGTCCAGTAAAACATTTGTAATTAGGGGATCGCTATATTACTTACCATATTGAGCCTGCTGCCATGCAAGAGCAGAACAGAGTAGCGCTAAACTTTTCCCGCTTCCAGTGGGACTTTCCAGCAAACAGTGTTGTCTGCAGTTCAATCCTCTCATAATCTAAGTAAACAAAAGGAAATGCTGTATTAAGGAACTAAACTACATATATAACCATAGTACTAGAAATACTTGCATTGGAAATATAGGTTAATTCTTGTTTTAGCACACAACCAATTTTAAAGCAGATTTGTAATCTATATGAAGTGGTGCTGCCATCTTGTGGCCTGAATTCATACTACTAAAAACAAATTGATGCAGTGTACAAGCAGTTCAAAACAGTGGTAGGTTTACACTGCATCAAATGTCAGTTTGTTTAACTACTTCAGCCCCGGAAGAATTTACCCCCTTCCTGAACAGGCCATTTTTTGCGCTACAGCACTGTGTCGCTTTAACTGACAATTGCGCAGTTGTGCGACGTTGTACCCAAACAAAATTTACATCTTTTTTTTCCCATAAATAGAGCTTTCTTTTGGTGGTATTTGATCACCTTTGTGGTTTTTATTGTTTGCGCTATAAACAAAAGAAGAGCGACAATTTAAAAAAAAAAAACACACAATATCTTTTACTTTTTGCTATAATAAATATACCAAATTAAAAAAAAAAAAACAAAAAAAAAAAATTTTTTTTCCTCAGTTTAGGCCGATATGTATTCTACATATTTTTGGTTAAAAAAAAAAAAAAATCGCAATAAGCGTATATTGATTGGTTTGCGCAAAAGTTATAGCGCCTACAAAATAGGGGATATATTTAAGGCATTTTTTATTATTAATATTTTTTTTACTAGTAATGGCGGTGATCTGAGATTTTTAGCGGTGCTGCGATATTGCGGCAGACAAATCGGACACTTTTGATACATTGATGGACCATTGACATTTATACAGCGATCAGTGCTATAAAAATGCACCGATTACTGTACAAAGGTCACTGACATGGAAGAGGTTAACATTAGGGGACGATCAAGGGGTTAACTGTGTTCCCTAGGTGTGTTTTAACTGTGGGGGGGATGGGAATGACTAGGGAAGGAGACAGATCAGTGTTCATACTTAGTATGAACACACGATCTGTCTCCTCTCCCCTGACAGAAACGGGATTTGTGTGTTTACACACATAGATCCCGGTTCTCACTCTGTCACGAGCGATCACGCGCACCTCCTACAGCGTCTTAAAGAGCCCACATACAGCTACGACGGCTAACACAGGAGAGCCATCCTGCCGCAGTTTAACTGCGGTGGCTGGTCGGGAACCAGTTAAGGAACATTTTATTCAGGGCTGCTCATTTGATACAGTAAAAAAGGTAAATGTTTTTATTGCATGCCATATTAGAAGGGATATATATATATCTATATATCTCAAAGTGGATTTAATTTAAATCAAGTCAGTCTGAATCATGATTTAAATCACTAGTAAAAAGTCTTGATTTAAATCAACTTAACTTAAATCATAATTTTTAACCACTTCAGCCCCGGAAGATTTGGCTGCTCAATGACCAGAGCATTTTTTGTGATACGGCACTGCGTCACTTTAACTGACAATTGTGCAGTCGTGCGACGCTGTACCCAAACAAAATTGACGTCCTTTTTCCCACAATTAGAGCTGTCTTTTGGTGGTATTTGATCATCTCTGCGGTTTTTATTGTTTGCGCTATAAACAAAAAAAGAGAAACAATTTGTGTGTTTACACACACGTCCCTGTTCTGCCTCTTGTGCCCATCGCGACCATCGGCCACGAGCATCAGCACCCCCGAAGTGCAGAGGGCGTGCGCCTGATATCCTGCTTAAAAGGAGCCAACGTATAGCTACAACGGCTCACAGGATCATGCCGACCTGCCACAGTATGACGGCGGCTGGTCGGCAAGTGGTTAAAGAGCATCTGTTATCTCTGTCCCGCAGCAGCTCCTCCCCTGACATGCTGTTGACTCACCGACAGTCTCATTCACTTTAATGGAACTGCTGGTGATGCAGTAGTGACACAACAAGGTGAGGAACCTGGCGGCAGCAGGTGAGTGGATGCCCCGCTAACGGGCACTGCCATGATGGATCTGAAATGAATAGTGCTCTTTAAAAGTAAGGACTCATTCTTGCTGGTAGTGTGAAATTGTGTGAATGCATCATTGCAGTGCATGCTATCTCAGTTGCAGAGCTTGGATTCATTGAATAATGAGTTTACCAAAAATGTAAATATTGCAGAATATACAGTCTCGTGCTACACAACTAAGCTCCATTTCATGCTGAATAAACAAAATTATTACTGCATCTTAAATAGAAAACTATAAAAACTATCTTTAGATATATTTTTACGCCAAAAGCATTTTATTAAAATTAATTTGATAAAAATCAAAAAAATCCAATTTAAATAAAAAAAAAGTAAAAAAAAAAAAAAAAAAAAAAATTAGATTTTTTTGTTTACTTTTAAAAAATCATCGAGTTTTATCCACCCTGATTATATATATATATCTATACACATCTACATATCTCTATATAGATATAGATCTATCGATCTATCTATCTACACACACACACACACACACACAGAGCCCCAATTCCAAAAAATTGGGACGCTGTGTAAAATCTTCATAAAAGAAGAACACGATGATTTGCAAATCTCATACACCCATATGTTTTCTATTTTCTATAAAATATTAAATGTTTAACCTTCAGAAGGTTTTACCCCCTTTATGACCAGACCATTGTTTGCTATTCAGCATTGTGTTACTTAAACTGGCAATTGTGCGGTCATGCAACACTGTACGCAAATTAAATTTATATCATTTTTTTCTCACAAAAATAAAGCTTTCTTTTGGTGGTATTTGATCACCACTGGGTTTTCTATTTTTTGCTATAAAAATGAAAAAAGGCCAAAAAAAAATGTAAAAAACATCAATATTTTCTACTTTCATATATACTTTCATTATATCCAATAAAATCTAACTATTTCATAAATTATGGCTAAAATATATTCTTTTTTTTTTTTTTTTTTGTGATTCCTTTATTTATTTTCAAAATGATGCAATTTAACAGTCAAAAACAGATGACAGGGATTATAATAAAAACTGAAACGTGTAACAGAAAGGGTTAAATGTTAGAATAGCAATGTCAAATATCAATTCCCCTGGCTATGCACTCTGTATTATACATGTAGGGGTGAAGCTGTGTGATGAAGTTGTCAGCGTGCCAAGTCGGGGAGGCTTCCAGACAGTTACCTTAATAACCCAGTACAGATATTATAGCTACCAGGGCCATACAGTAAAATACACACTCACAGCTGTCTGGGAGGCTTGCCTCCCAAGTACCAGCTGGGCCCAGCCATGGGACATAACAAACGGGTGATGTAAAACAGGATATTCACATTATCTGACTAAACCAGCCCATGACTGGGTACAGATTAGGGAAGGGAAAAGGGGGAGGGTGGGGGGGACAGGACTCCCCGGTGGAGGGAGGGGGGGAGTAGTGTGGAAGGTAGAGGGGTGGAGAGGGGAGGAGAAGGGAAAAGGAAGACGGTGCCCCCCCCCCCCCCCCCGACTAGGAAGCAACTCGAGCCCCAAAGCTCAGTCAGGCTGCACAACCTCCCGGAGGTATGCTTCAGTGTAGATGTAGTGTTGCCATGGTCTCCATGTCTCCTGAAAGGTCTCCTCCCTACCGTAAAAGGTGGCAGTGAGATCCTCCATGTTTTAGTTTATTCACCTTGGCAAACCACAGGGATTTAGTCGGCGGAATCTCCGATCTCCAACACAGGGGGATGTATGCCTTAGCAGTGTTTAATAGCTGGACGGTAAAGGAGGCTTTGTATTTCTTGACAGGTCGCTTTGAGAGGTGCAGCAAGCAAGCCCTGGTGTCCCCCTCTACAGTAACATTGGTCAGGTGCTTGATCGTGCGTGCCACCTCCAGCTAAAAGGGTCTGATTTTGGGGCGTTCCCAGAAAATGTGAAGCATCGTTCCCTCCTCCGTACCACATCGTCAGCATAGACTGGGGACTTGCGGCAAGAGCGGCACAGAGTAGTAGGCACTCTATACGATCGGGTCATGATCTTATAGCAGGTCTCTTGGACTCTGGTAGCTATGGAAGACTTCTGGGCAAAGTGTAGGATCTTCTCCCTCTGCGAGTCAGTAAATCGGACTCCCAGATCTGCTTCCCACTTAGGCTTAATGTACACGGGACGTTTTTACAACCTCTCCTGAACGATTTAACTTGACAGATAAAAACCCACATTTAAAACGTCCGTTTTGCTGTGTTTACATGCCGTGTTTAGCGACGTTTGCAAAAAAAAAAAAAAAAAATTTTTTTTTAAATAGCCAAAAATGAAAAACGCCGGTAAACGATACGCGTGTAAACAAAACGCAGCTAAACGCCAGTACCGCGTTTAGCGTATGAAACGTCGGAAACTTCGGCGTCTGAACTGATTTTTTTGCCTTCAAAGGAAACCCTCTAAACGCTACTGCCTAAAAATGACATTAATGACAAACCTGTGTACATGTACACATAAGATAACATTGGATGAGTTCAGGGGCAGCTGAGAAAAGCAGCCAACTGCCTCTGAATGTCCGTTTACCAGCAGCAGTGTACATGAGGCCTTAGAGAGGAATGAGGGATAAACACTTCTGCTGGTAGAATCACGGAGGAGAGAATTAGAGATAAAACAATGACGGACCGACTCTCCGCGGTGGCAGATTCGTTCTAGTTCCGTGAGCTGACGTGATATGCCTGGGGTCCGTGCGCACCGGCGCAAAAAGTTACGCAGCTGGAGACCGCTCCAGAAGTCCAGTGGGGGGTCTGTAGAAGACACCCCTGCTTCTACTGAGAGCTGACCGTCCGGCCCCAGAAAGTTGTGAAGGCGAAGCCGCCCACCCGCAGTCAGACGCCTAGAAATAGGATTCAGACGGCCGGGTGGAAAGTCCGGGTTACTCAAGATTGGCACCATAGGGGAGGGTATCGGGGACACTGAGGAGTGTCGCAAGGCATCTCTGGCCACCTGTAATGTGCTGACTAATGTGGGAAGGTCGGTGGGGTCCCTCGGCAGAGGGGTGGTGATCCATGGCCAGCTCTTGGCCATTTCATCAGAGTCCTCCAATTCCATCGCCATCCACTGTTTAGCCTCTGCATGGCAATGCCAGTCGACCACTCTAGTAAGATGCACCGCCCTGTAATAGGCTTTCATGTCCAGGAGACCAACTCCACCCCTATGCTTTGCAAGATGGAGAAGTTGCAGTCTGATACGCGGTTTACGGTGCGACCAAAGTCGCGAAACATCGTGTCGACACGCTTAAAAAAAGGAGGGGGAAGGCGAATAGGAAGGGCTTGTAGCAGGTATAACACCCTAGGCAGGACGGTCATCTTGATGGCATTGCACCGTCCAAACCATGTTAAAAGTAAGGGAATGCCAGTGGAGGAGGTCCGTTTTAAGACGAAGAAGTAGTGGGGTGAAGTTCACCTGATACAGGTCAGAGGAGTCGGAGGTAATGTCGACTCCTAGATAAGGAATAGTGTTGATCGCCAGGCGTAGATGGTACTCTGAGCGCAGGCGTCGGACAGTGTCTTTGCCCACTGTGATGTTAAGAAGGGAGGACTTGGATAGATTGATTTAGAATAAAGAGAGGGCCCCGTACTCCTGTAGGGAGTGAAGTAGGTTAGAAAGTGAGGTGAGTGGTTCTGTTAGAAAGAAGATTAGGTCATCTGCAAAGGCGGCCACTTTGTGGGACCCAGAAGATTTTTGATAACCAATAATGCCCGAGTTCGCCCTTATTCTGCATAAGAGAGGCTCCAGTGAGAGTATGAAGATCAGCAGGGACAAGGGGCAGCCCCGTCGTGAATGTTAAAGTAGCCGGACCTCATCTCAATGACTTTGACTGCAGCCATAGGGTGGGAGTAAAGAGATAAGATCCAACTTAGCATCGATGATCAAAGTCCAATGTGTTCCAGGGTGGCCCGTATAAAGGACCAATCAACGCGGTCGAACGCCTTCTTCGGTTGACAGCAGGAGAAGGGGTCGCCCTGATGTCTTGGCTGCATGGATTAGGTTTACCACCCTCATGGTGTTGTCGCGGGGCTCCCATTGCGGTATGAAACCCGCTTGGTCCCTATGGATTAGGCTTGATATATGTAAGAGTAGCCTATTAGCCAGTATCTTGGCAAACAATTTTAGGTCGGTGTTCAAGAGAGCTATCGGACGATATCTCCCACACCGCAGTGGGTCTTTCCCCTCCTTCGGGATAAGGGATATGTAGGCTCCTAAAGTGTCTATCGGGAAAGAATTGCCGAATTGCCTTCTGTGATCGAGTTGAGGGCAGATACCAGATGTCGAGATAGCGTCTCAAAGAAGATTTTGTAGTATGTTGGAGTGAAGCCATCAGGGCCGGGGGCCTTCTTTGGTTTCGAGTTTGCCAGCGCCAATCCCAGCTCCGCTGTTGTAATAGACTCCTCCAGCTCTTCCTGGACCGCAGGTGGGAGTGAGGGCATGCCAGATGCGGCTAGGTATGACCGTGGGGTAAATCCCCCAGCGGAGTTAGGGTCATCAGGAAGTGGCCTGTCTAAATTGTAAAGGCATTCACAAAATGACCGAAACTCCACCGCCATATCGGAGGATGTAGTCGCTTTATGGCCAGAGGACGTCAAGATGTGGGAGATGTAGGTTTTGGTGTGAGGACCTCGCAGTGCTCTAGCCAGCAATGTACCGGATTTATTGGAGAATTCGTACATCGTACGTTGTGCCCATGCCGGTTTTTGTTTCGTTTTATGAAATAGAAACGAGCAAAGTTCTTTGAGGCATTCCTGATGAGTAGAACATGCGAGACTGGCTTTATGGGAGCACTCCAGGGAACGGATCTGGGTAAGGTGTTTGTCTGTAAGATGTGTTCTCTCCCGTTTGAGGCGGGCCCCAATTCTAATTAGGGTGCCCCTTACAATCGTCTTGTGGGCCTCCCATACCTTCAGGGGGTTGGTGAATGAGGCTTCGTTAATGGAGAAATACTCCTGCAGCGTGGCCAGTACCTCTGAGCGGGTCTCCTCCGACTGCAGTAGAGCCTCATTCAGTCTCCACAAGGTGGAGTCCGGGTCACCGGGCCCAACGAAAGTGTCAGGTGTATCGGTGTGTGGTCCGAAAAGGAGATAACGTCGATGAAGGTGGACACCACCCTAGACAAGTCTTTATGTGACAACAACAAGTAGTCTAATCTCCAATAAGAGTGGTGGACTTGGGAGAAAAAGGAATAGTCCCGGTCCTGGGGATGTAACAGCCACCCAGGGTCTATCAAACGTAGGGCATGGAGATCTGCTTTCATCCGCTTAAGATGCACAAAAGAGAGATGGGAGGCGCCGCATGAGGCGTCTAGTGATAGGTCCATCGTGAAATTGAGGTCCCCCCCGAAGATAAGCATCCCCTTCGAGAACTCCAGCATCAGAGGCAGCAGCTTTCGCAAAAATTGCGGGTGATCCACATTGGGGAAGTATATATTGGCAAAGGTGACCTGCACTGATGCTAACCCCCTTGGACTTGGAGATGTGCGATGTACTGTGGTATGCCGTCGGGAAGGCCCCATTGGTCAATTTAGGAATACGTTCACCATGAAAGTGCGTTTCCTGTAGAAAGGCAACTTGGGTTCTACCTTTGCGCAAGTCAGCTAGAAGCTGAGAGCACTTTTCAGGTATGTTGAGGCCACGCACATTGAGAGAGGAGACCTTTAGAAGACCCATGTTGCCGTCTAGTGTGGTGGCGACCACTGTTAAAAGTAAGTATGGGTCTCAATCCAGGAACTCCCCCTAGTCGAGGGGCAGCACGACAGGAGAGAGAAAGGGGTATGGGGAGAATGAAAGAGAGGGGGGGGTAGGGAAAGGAGGGGGGGGGAGAAGGGGTAAAGGGAAATTCAGTCTTCAAATGTGATTACTCTATGGACCCCTGGTGATGCCCAGACGGGGGCCGCCCTAATTGGGGGTGGTCAGAGCATTAAGTGTTGCTTTAAAACAAGCAATGGTAGGTCAACAGATAAATGGAAACAAAAGAATCATTACGTTAGGAGATGCATAAGATGAGAGCAATGAGAACCATATGAAAGATAAGTTGGTTCTAATGTTATCAACATATGCAGTAAAAAGTGAGGTCTAACATCCGGACCCGCACAGTAATGATGCGCTGGGGGGGATCCACCAAGCGATAAGACTCGTGCGCGCAACACACACTAACAGGTAGTGCACGCACAAAGTCCCAGCACCCCGCCCCCAGGCACAGGGACCGAGGCGTCATCCACATGTATAAATGAATATATGCTGTACTGAGGAGAAAAAATATGGTTAAGGATACATGGGCAAGACCAGCTACATTAGCAGTAACATTATATCAGCCCGATAGAAGCCTATTTGCTGGACAGGCCCCACTACTTCCTTAAGATGGAAGGGCATCATCCTATGTCTGCTAAGGAGGGAAGGGGGGGAGTAGGGTTCGGTGGACACCCAAATGGCCCCAAAAATGGGGTCCCTCTAGAGTATGGCTGGACATGGCCATAGTAACAGCGGCCAATGGAAACTAAATATGGCCCATGGTTCAGGGTGTGGGGCCTGTCCGCCGGACCCCAACCTGCACAACCGCCCCCCCCCCCCTCCCGCATGCCGAAAGGGAATGCAGACAGGGGGGGAGCGGCAAACATGACAATGTGAGCCAACTCAAGCTGTGGCCTAATGCCATAGACTGTAAAGTAAAGCAAAATTCTCCCCCGCTCCACAGAGGGAAACCCCCCTTGTGCAATAATCCGTATTGGATAAAAAGTTCTGCCTCTATTGGTAGCATGCAGGGACAGTCATCCAAGTGACCCCTGGAGTCAGCATAAACGTATCCCAGAGTCAGCCAGGATCCCGAGAGCTGTCATTTCTGTTACGATAGGGACCGTACGAAGAGATACTGCATAGTCTTACCAGTCCGTGGAGTAGAGGAAGGGGTCAGGCCTCAGAGGATGTTGAATGGGATCTGGCAACCTCACGACTCGAGGTGCGTGAAGGCGATCATCTGACCCGTTGTTGACTGGGCAGAGGTGGGCCAGGTGTCTCCTGGTGTCAAACCAGTTGGGGACACTGACAGCCGGCTTGGCGATGAAACTAAACAGGTCTGGGAGTTGGTCTGGTGAGCGGAGATGAAACTCCGATCCTTGCTTCCTCACAATCAGGTGGAAGGGATGGCTCCAGCCGTAAGTAGCTTCAGCTTCCCGTATCACCTCCAGAAGGGGTCGCAGATGTCCTCGCATGACACGGGTTTGCCTGGAGATATCAGGGAAGATCCATATGGAGACCCCATCAAAGTTAATCTGGCCCCTTTCCCATGCCAAGTGTAGGATCTCTTCCTTAATGGTAAAAAAGAGCACCCTACAGAGAACATCACGTGCGAGATCCATGGTGGCAGAGCCCCGTGGTGCTGAGGGTGGGGCCCTGGGGCCCGGTACACGGTGGACCCTATCTAGTTCCAAGTCAGTGGTAGGGGGCTTACCCAGGACATGGTTCAGGATAGCTACAACAGTGGTGTGGAGATCTGTACTCATGGTGGCCTCAGGGATGCCTCGGAGGTGCAGATTGTTCCGCCTGCTCCTGTTTTCGCCGTCGTCGAGCTGCAGTTGGACATCGACAAGATGGCGGCGGAAGGCCCTGTGCTCTGTCTCTAGATTAGTAATACGGGCATCGGTGGTGGTAGTGGAGGATTCTAAAACCATTACCCTCTTCTCTACCGTGTCAACTTGCTGTCGCAGATCGTGCAGCTCCCGTGTGAGAGCGTTCACAATTGAGGCTGCCATTGCATGTAGACCTTGCTTAGTAGGCAGACCTGAGACTATGTCCCTTAGGGATCCCTCTGTGTGGCCACTCGTTCCCCCTGCATTTTCAGTGCTTAGCTGCGAGTCTGTGTATGGGATGGCAGGGAACTGTATAGGCAAGTGCGCCCTGTGAGTGAGAGGAGGAAACTCTTCCTCCGCAGCAGCGGCCCCCGCCTGTGTGCCTTTCTTACTTGATGCTGCGGCACTCCCCGGGTGAACTCGCGGCGGCGCTATCTTGGTCCGTACGGCCGGCGAGGAATCGTGGTGCTTCCGCAGGAAATAGTGGGTAATTTCAGGTCCCCTCCATTCCTCGGTGGCCAGCAGGTGTTTGCGGTCCCCGGGCATGTGAAGATGGCTTGTCTGGACCGTTCTACGGGTGATCCTCAGACTGTTCTTGTGCAAAGCTCCTGCAGGTGCGTCCTCACACTTCCATGTGTGATCAGGGAATTTTTGGGGTTTTTTTCCATTGTTTTTGCTTATACAGTGATGATCACTGTATAAGCTGTAGTTTTAGCGGTCATGAATTGGTTACCAATCATGAACAGCTTGCTTATGGTTGTGATCTGTGATTGGCTGGCAGCCAGGTACCATGTGATTGCCGTGGGCCAATCACAGATCACAACAGTAATCCAGAAATCCATTTATGATAGTTTGTTTACATTGTTATCATATGATCGCTATAACCAATCATAGCGATCACATGATACCTGGTAACCGGTATTTAATCCAGCCTGCCCGTGCCGCCCAGTACATGTACCATTTTAAGAAAAAAAAAAATAGGATAATTTTGAAATTGATGGCAGCAACACATCTTCAAAAAAGTTGGGACAGGGCAACAAAAAAGCTGGCAAAGTAAATAGTACTAACAAGGAAGTGCTGGAAGAACATTTTGCAACTAATTAGGTTAATTGGCAACAGGTCAGTAACATGATTGGGTATAAAAAAGAGAATCTTAGAGAGTCAAGAGTGTTACAGAAGTAAAGATAGGCAGAGGTTCACCAATCTGTGAAAAGCTGCTTCTGAAAATTGTCAGGAAATTCCAGCATAATATTCAACATAAAATTGCAAAAACTTTAACCGCTTCAGCCCCGGAAGATTTTACCCACTTCCTGACAAGAGCACTTTATCACAATTTGGCACTGTGACGCTTTAACTGACAATTGCGCGGTCATGCAATGCTGTACCCAAACGAAATTTGTGTCCTTTTTTTCCCACTAATAGAGCTTTCTTTTGGTGGTATTTGATCACCTCTGCGGTTTTTATTTTTTGCGCTTTAAACAAAAGAAGAGTGACAATTTTGAACCAAAAAAAAATATTTTTTACTTTTAGCTATAATAAATATCCCCAAAAATGTTTTTAAAAAACACATTTCTTCATCAGTTTAGGCCAATATATATTCTTTTACATATTGTTGGTAAAAAAATTAAATACATTTTAAAAAATCGCAGTAAGCGTATATTGATTGGTTTGCGCAAAAGCGTCTACAAACTATGGGAAAGATTTTTATTATTATTTTTTTTGTTACTAGTAATGGCGGTGATCTGCACTACACTGTTGACACATTTTTGAGACCAGTGACATTTATACAGCGATCAGTGCTATAAAAATGCACCGATAACTGTGTAAATGTCACTGGCAAAGAAGGGGTTAACACTAGGGGACGATCAAGGGGTTAACTGTGTTCACTAGTTAGTGTTTCTAACTGTATGGGGATAGGACTGGCTGGAGGAGGAGACCTATCGCTGTTCCTACTTAGTAGGAACAAACGGTATGTCTCCTCTCCCCTGACAGAACAGGGATTTGTGTGTTTATACACACACACACACACACACAAATCCCCATACTGGCTCTCGTGCCTGCGATCTCGGGTAGCTGGGGGCGATCTCCCCCTGGCGTCTCTTCAAGGAAACAACGTACCCATACGTGGTTTCGCCCAGCAGAGCCATTCTGCCAACGTATTTATCTGCGCAAGCCAGTCGGCAAGTGGTTAAATATATCATCATCTACAGTTCAGAATACCGTCAAAAGATTCAGAGAATCTGGAGAAATCTTTGTGCACAAGGGACAAAACAGAAATGCAATATAGGATGCCCGTGATTTTAAGGTCCTCAATTAGCACTGCATTAAAAACAGGCATGATTCTGTGATGGACAATACTGCATGGGATACTTGCAAAGATCACTGTCTGAACAAAGTTTGCCATGCTATCTAATGCTATGCAAGGTAAAGCTCTATCATGCAAAGAAGAAGCCATATCTGAACATAATCCAGAAATGCTGCCATCTTCTCTGGACCAAAGCTCATTGAAAATGGTCTGTCGCAAACTGGGAATCTGTTCTGTGGTCAGACAAAATAAAATTTGATATTCTTTTTGGCAACCATGGGCGCGATGTCCTCCAGACTAAAGAGAAGAGGGACCATTCGGCTTATTATCAGTCTTTAGTTCAAAAGCCTACATATTTGATGGTGCATTAGTGCATATGGAATGGACAGCTTGAACATCTGAAAAGGCACCATCAGATTTTAGGGTAGCATATGCTCCCACCCAGATGTCTTTTTCAGCAGGACAATGCTAAACCGCATACTGCATCTATGACAACAGCATGGCTTCATAGTAGAATAGTCTGGATGCTTAACTTGCCTGCCTGCAGTCCAGACTTTTCACCAATTGAAAATATTTAGCGCATCTTGAAACAAAAAAACAGGACAAAGAAGACCCAGAACTGTTGAGCAGTTAGAACCCTGTATCAGGCAAGAATGAGACAGCATTCCTCTCTCAAAACTCCAGCAACTGCTCTCCTCAGGTCCTAGAGGTTTACAGTGTTGTAGAGTGTTGTTAAAAGAAGAGAGGATGATACACCATGGTAAATATGGCCTTATTCCAACTTTGTTTCTGCCATCAATTTCAAAATTGCCTTATTTTTTCCTTAAAATTGTACATTTTCTCAGTTTAAACATCTGATATGTTCAGTTTTTTATTGTGAATAAAATATGGGTTTATGAGATTTGCAAATTATTGCATTCTGTTTTTATGTAGCTTATACACAGACTCCCAACTTTTTGAGAATTTGAAATGTAGTGTGTGTGTGTGTGTATATATATATACACATACATACATACGTACATACATACATATACACACACACACACACACACACACACATACATACACACACACACATTATAAATATCTTTTTTTATATGCAACCACATGTAAAATGCAATCAGAAATAAACTGTGATGGTTGGGGGGGTAGTGTCAGCATAGGTAGAGAAACCGCAGCGCACTGATCTTCCCAGTGAAAAGCTGGACATGGGACATGTCAGCAGGGGGCAGAGGGGGAGCAGTATCATCCTGACCATGCATGAGCACAGCATCCTGTAGCTCCAAGTAGAATGCAAAGAAGCATAAATAAATAGCAAGATCACTAGTAATTGCTCACAAAGGAAGAAATGCAAAAGAGAACGGGAAACTTTTTCATAAAAGTAAATGGTAACACAGACAAATATCAGAAATATGAAATGTTGAGGCGATATACACTTTAAAGCAAGTGTTTAGGTCAGCCTTCCTTAACCTTTTCAACACAGAGGAACCCTTGAAAAAAACTTTCTGGTTTCAGGGAACCCCTGCAAAAAATGACTATCTTCAACTCATGATACATAAGTGTGACGATCAGTGGGAAGAATGCTCCTTACACTTGTGATCATTGGGAAAAATTCCCCTTTTACAGATAGCTAATAAGATCAATGGTGTCAGTGGGAACTTATCTGAGAGGCAGAAATTGCTCATGGAACCCTGGTTGAGAAACCCTGGTTTAGGTTAAGAGTGAAACTTAGGGCTAGGTTCTAATGAAAGGGAAGGTTTACGTTATGTGAAATTTGTATGCTGAAATTTCGAACTGGCAACTGGTGCTACTAAGATTTTGCTTTTTTCTTTGTTTAGTAATGAAGTACTGGGCAAAACATGAAAAAGACACCAGAAGAGTTCAGAATTATATAGATTTATGCAAACACCACACACTAGGGTAAGTTGAACTTTATTCTACAAAGTTTTAAAACTTTTTTTGAATCCTTTAAGAGACCAAGTTACATATAGCACTTGCACTTGGTCACATTCGGATCGATCCAGCTGTTGCTAAACAGCGTGTTCAGTCAGTTTTTCCCACATCTGACTGCACTGCTAGAAAATAGGATTTTTGTACTTGCTGTAAAATCAATTTCTTGGAGCAACAAAAGGAATTCAGAGACTGTTGGGGTATACTACCAGCTACAGGTGGATTTGGACACATGCAAACAAAAAATTGTGGCCAGACCAGTATAATAACCTCCTTCACTCCCAGAGTCCCTGCATTTTGTGGAAAAGCAGTACCAAGAGCTTAATCATAGACACAGAGCGGTGTGATCCATATCCCTTAATGAACTCCACAAAAGGGTTTTACAGTAAGAACAAAAATCCCACAGGAATGCAATAACTGTTGGAATGTCCTAAAAGCAGTTCAACTGAGGGGTGGGCAACAGCAACAAAACATTAAAGGGCACTTTCACACTGGGGCGGGCGGGCGTCGGCGGGAAAGCGCCGATATTTTTATCGGCTCTTTACCGTAGTTTTTGCGGCGCTTTTTGGCCAGTAGCGGGGCGCTTTTAACCCCCGCTAACGGCCGAAAAAGGGTTAAAAGCGCCCGCAAAGCGCCGCTGCCCATTGATTTCAATGGGCAGGGCCGCTGTAGGAGCAGTGTATACACCACTTCTACAGCGCCTCAAAGATGCTGCTTGCAGGACTTGTTTTAGAATCCTGCCAGCGTATCGCTCCAGTGTGAAAGCACTCGGGCTTTCACACTGGAGTGAGAGGAGAGGCGCTTCAGAGGCGCTTTACAGGTGCTATTTCGCCTGTAAAGTGCCTCAGTGTAGAAGTAACCTAACAGCCTTCCCTTCTCCCCCAAAAAAAGAAAGAAAGAAAAAAAGAACAGGGGACGGCCTGCAGCTCAGAGCTACCTGAAGGACCTTATGCCTGAACATTCACCTGGTAAAACCTGAATAACCTGTAAACAGAAGACCAGGGGACAACCTTGCAATTCTGGGAAACAGTAACCCAATGCCTAAAAGCCCAAGAAGTACCCACAGATCTAGTACAGTGTGCTAGTAGGGTGGAACCCAATCTGTAAGACCAATAGCTTTGATGATGATCTGTCTGAGCCACTAAGAAATGGAGCAAGAAGCAGGTTCTGTTTTATGGGGAACATAAATAGGACTGCAGGACTTTCTTCCCCCGTCTAGAATTAGTCATGTTTCAAGTGCAGTACAGTAAGGCAACGCATAGGCTCAGGGTGAGTGGCAAGGCCATAGACAGATGGTAGCAGGTGAGGGTCAGAGGTCATTCAAATGAAACATGGTTTGCAAGTAGGAGCAACAAAGGGAAGATTCTTCCTTGACACTGTATGGCAGGAAAGAGAGCATGCAGCGCGAACAACACACCACCCAGAAAATGGCATAAGTGGTCAGTACAGAGCACTAACCCCTTTCTGTGGTACAACCAGCAGAAAATAGGGAATAATGGTGCCCAATGATCAATAAAATTAAGGGAGCTCTCAATGAATAGCTTACTCTCTAAGTGAGTCTTCAGAGACTGGTCAAGCTCAGAAGCAATGCCAGAGGCCCCATGAGAGACCTAGTGCTCAAAATTCGCTTCCAAACTAGCCTCACAACATCCAGTCAAACAGGGTATGGCTTTGATACTGTCTAAAAGTCAGGCTGAGGAAAAAGAAAAAAAAGTTTTACTAAAATATTAGATTAGCCTTTACAACAGAAGAGCTGATATCCATCCTCCTAGGACACTAAAAAAAACGGAGGCATGCTGGCAGTAGGAGGGGTTATCCTGGGTTCGCCTACAATTCTTTTGGTTGCCAGTGTCCCATCCTCTTGTAAGTGGCAGCATAATCCAAAGGTGTAAGGCTTCTTGTGCCCCTCAATGGACAGAAAAAAAATTCTACTTAGCTAATAACGTAAAGGATACTTACCGAATTCATCATTGCAAGCTGGGATGGATAAGCTTTGCATGGGAACAGAATTTTCACTCCACCAATTGTATATTCAGAACACGCAGAAGACATTTTTTTCTATAAGGAAAACAGAAGAATACATGTTTACATAGCTGTAGTGTTATATTTATAAATTAAAATATAAGATATAAGTACTTCCACAATATCTGTCTATGTGCACTCTGACATGGTATTGAGTAGTTCCCCAACCTTTAGAGCAGCCAGTACATTTGTGGCCAGAAAGACTATGTGCAATTGTTTGCAACTGAAGGGGTATAATATAAAAAAAAAAGAAACTTCTATCTGTCACAGCCGAGGCTTTCTCCGGTCCAGAATACTACTAATCAACTCCCAGGTGCAGTGCTAGTTGCAGGGCAGAGGGTTTATATATAGAATATAATACAGGCTAAACAAGTACTATAGCCAGTTACTATATGATGCACAAAGGAAAAAAAAAAAAAAAAAAAAACACATCTCAACTTCCCTAAGCCAATCCTCCTTTACATGTGGTCCCACACATTTCCACTCTCAGACACTATCTCACAGTAGGAGGGTTTCAGCAGCACAGACAGTGCTGTCAATCCTCAAAAACAATGGACAGGGCTAAGTGTGGTCATGTGCTGATTGACAAGCAACATTATTGTAAATAAGCAGAGACAATGCTGATAGCCCCAACCCTCTTTTCATCTAGATTATAAGCTGCGCATACATTATGGGGACAACGCTGCTCTGAATTCAGGCGCAGCGCAGTATTGTTCCCTCACCCACAGCTGAATTAGGTAGACATCACTGGCAGGTTCAAGAGGTATTTGTAGAACTTTGCACAAGGGGTACTAAGACAAAGATGTAAGAGTAAATGTATTTAAAATTAGGTTCTACAGCACTTTTGTTTTTTTAACAGGTCTATAGTTCTACTTTTAAAAGGTTCAAGCACAAAACACAGGCAGATGCAAACGCAGACAGTTAAACTGTCTAATGGGGTACAATACTGATCAAATACAGGCTGGTGTTTCACTAACAATGACAAGCAGTGGCAGACACAGATTTACCTCTGTATAAACAGAACATTTCCAGTTTGGTTGAAAGGCCTTTTCTGAATTTGATACACTAAGTTTATCGGTTGTAATCATCAGTACTCCACAGTCCAGTCACTAAAATATAGGATGAAAGGACAGCTTTAAGCTGCCCATAGATTTTATGGCCAATAAGATAGCCTATGGACTACAAATGTTGAAGAAATACCTTTGCAATACTGTTTGTCAAGGGAAAAGTCACTGGGCAGGGCTGAATATTTTTTTTGTTTAAAGTGGACGCATATCCCAAGACACACAGTCATGTGAAAAGTAAGTACACCCCATAAAATGTTTTAACAAAATTTAAAAAGGCAAATATTAAATCTTTATTTAAATACTTCCTACAGATATATATATATATATATATTACATATACAGTATCTCACAACAGTGAGTACACCCCTCACATTTTTGTAAATATTTTATTATATCTTTTCATGTGACAACACTGAATAAATTACACTTTGTTACAATGTAAAGTAGTGAGTGTACAGCTTGTATAACCGTGTAAATTTGCTGCCCCCTCTAAATAAGTCAACACACAGCCATTAATGTCAAAACCGCTGGCAACAAAAGTGAGTACACCCCTAAGTAAAAATGTCCAAATTGGGCCCAAAGTGTCAACATTTTGTGTGGCCATCATTATTTTCTAGCAATGCCTTAACCCTTTTGGGCATGGAGTTCACCAGAGCTTCACAGGTTGCCACTGGAGTCCTCTTCTACTCCTCTATGACGACATCACAGAGCTGGTGGATGTTAGAGACCTTGCATTCCTCCACCTTCCGTTTGAGGATGCTCCACAGATGCTCAATAGGGTTTAGGTCTGGAGACATGCTTGGCCAGTCTATCACCTTTACCCTCAGCTTCTTTAGCAAAGCATTGGTCGTCTTGGAGGTGTGTTTAGGGTCGTTATCATGTTGGAATACTACCCGGCGGCCCAGTCTCTGAAGGGAGGGGATCATGTTCTGCTTCAGTATATGTTGGCATTCATGGTCCCCTCAATGAACTGTAGCTCCCCAGTGGCAACAGCACTCATGCAGCCCCAGACCATGACACTCCCACCACCATGCTTGACTGTAGGCAAGACACACTTGTCTTTGTACTCCTCACCTGGTTGCCACCACACACGCTTGACACCACCTGAACCAGATAAGTTTATCTTGGTCTCATCAGACCACAGGACATGGTTTCAGTAATCCATGTCCTTAGTCTGCTTGTCTTCAGCAAACGGTTTGCGGGCTTTCTTGTGCATCATCTTTAGAAGAGGCTTCCTTCTGAAACGACAGCCATGCAGACCAATTTGATGCAGTGTGTGCTGTATGGTCTGAGAACGGACAGGCTGACCCCCCACCCCTTCAACCTCTGCAGCAATGCTGGCAGCATTCATATGTCTTTTTCCCAAAGACAACCTCTGGATATGAGCACGTTCACGCAACTTCTTTGGTTGGCCATGACGAGGCCTGTTGAGTGAAACCTGTCCTTTTAAACCGCTGTATGGTCTTGGCCACCATGCTGTAGCTCAGTTTCAGGGTCTTGGCAATCTTCCTATAGCCTAGGCCATCTTTATGTAGAGCAACAATTCTTTTTTTCAGATCCAAGGGCTGGTTTACGCTTGCTTCGGCTTCAAAACACATTAATGGCTAGTTTACACTTGCTTCAAAACAAGGCTTCGGACACGCTTTGTTAAAGCTCTCTGAACGCCAGTCAAGGCCCCATCACTAAATAAAATGGTTAGCCTACAGTCCTGTTTACACCTTGCTTTTGCTTTGGTTCAAAAATTATACCCCGTGTCGCTTTAGTCGTGCTTCAAAACATCTTAAAGGCCTCCATCAGAAGTCTATGGCAAAGCTTGCATGAATCCCCACTGAAGCCTCATCGAAGCCCCACGGAATCTCACAAAAGGCTCATCAAAGCCCCACCAAAGCCTCATCAAAGCCCCACCAAAGCCTCATCAAGGCCCCACCAAAGCCTCATCAAGGCCCCACCAAAGCCTCATCAAGGCCCCACCAAAGCCTCATCAAAGCACCAAGCAAAAGCAAGGTCTAAATAGGACTGTAAGCTAACCATTTTTTTTAGTAACAGGAGCTTTGACTGGCGTTCAGAGAGCTTTAAGAAAGCATGTACGAAGTCTTGTTTTGAAGCAAGTGTAAACTAGCCGTTAATGTGTGCTGAAGCTGAAGCAAGCGTAAACTAGCCCTTACACTAATTCAGTTTTTTTACTTGTTTTTCACAGATTTTTTTTTTAATTCAGTTGTGGACCAATGTATATGATTTTAACTCTTTCTTGACCTTACCCTTAAGGCTTAAGGCTCGGTTCACACCTAAACCGGCCGCGGATCGCACAGGAACGCTGTCCTTCCCTGTTCTCCGTTTCAGGGACGTTTCTGTGAAGTGAGCTCTGCAGCCGCCCTGGAAATTTGTGAACCAGCTCCATAGAAAGTCGGTCACATTCTCCTGCTATGCGCATTGGATGCAGGGAAACTTGCATCCAATGTGCATAGGTGTGAACCCAGCCTTAACAAAGCGTGTCCGAAGTCATGTTTTGAAACAAATGTAAACTAGCCCTAAAAGTTTCATTTTTTTTACCTGAATGCTCGGCTGCACTGTAAATGGGGGGGGGGGAATGATAGCTGCTGCTAAATAATAATTTGCCACCCACTATTTGTACTTGGCCTTTCCTTTGGGTGTGTTGTGCTGCTGGTGCTTGTCACATCACCAGGATGTACTGTGCTGCTGATGCTTGCCTTCTGTTGTTCTTTTTGTAGAGATCCTTTCCTCTGGTGATACTGTACTGGTGTGACAGTGATCAGAAGACTGTTGCTGGCTTGAATGGCTCTGCTGACACTGATATGACTAGCAATCAGAAAAAGATTGCTGGCCTCACTGACTCTGTTGACATTCAGAAGGACGTTGGCGTTCAAGGTTCTGGTGATACTGTGCCAGTGTGACGGTGATCAGGACACTGGTGCTGGCATCACTGCAATCAGGGACACTGGCTTGGCAGTGATCAGGACTCTGGTGCTGATGTATACTGGTCTGGTGTCATTGCAATCGAGGACAATGGCTCTGTTGACAATGGTACCAGTGTGGCAGTGATCAAGACATTGGTGCTGGCGTATACTGATCTGGTATCACTGCAATCAGAGACACTGACTGGCGGCACTAGTCCAGTGACACCAACTCATGACGCTAGTGAAAAGGTACTGTTCTTGGCTGCACTGGGACAGGTGTGACAGGCGGCTGGTTGCATGGTTCACACTACACTGGTGAGCTAGTGATCAGGGACACTGTAAGCTAGCTTCACTGGTGTTTGTGTGTAAAAAAACTGTATGACAAAAAAAATAATCCCTGAGCCTAGGTTCACACATATGCGATACGGGAACAAGTGCTGGAATCCCAAATCGCATCTCTCTCCCGCAGGCAGTTCACACTGCCCTCTGCGAACCGCTGTGGGTGTCACTACAATGTTAATGACATCCCCAGATCGGTTCACAGATCGCAGTGCGAACTGTGAGATCGCATAGGAATCAGATCGCATGGGTGATAACACCCATGCAATCCAATTCCAGTGCGGGGGAAAAAAAAAGTCCCTGCACTATTTTTCTGCAAATCTAATACGAGTTCAGCCATACAACTGTATGGCTGAACTCGCATTGTGCAGACATCGCGTGTGATTCTCACCGCAGTGCGGGTGCAAATCACACACGATGTCTGTGTTCGCACACATGTGAACCCAGGCTCACAGTTCTCTCTCCAATCACTGACGATGTCTGTCTGAGGGGAGAAAACTTATGGGTTCACCATGCATCCTTTATTTACATTTGTAATCGCTGTGATTGGACACAGCGACCACATTGTACAGGACCAGTTTCATTTGTCCTGTACCTAGTCATGTGATCTGGTGTGTCCAAGGGACACAGGGGTCACCGTGCTTCTTGCTCCGCACTCTAGGAGCCGTGCACAAGAGGCTGATGTTGAGGACATACGGATGGGAAGCAGTTAAATGATTATTAATTTATTTGGGATTGGCTGGCCTAGCTCATTTTGGCAAAGAGCTGACCATTTAATTGTAAAAACTGCAGGCAACTCAGTTGGAACAGTTGGTGTTGAACTGCATGCATCTACAATCAGAAAGAGATTGCACAAATGTAACCTTCATATAAGGCATGCCAGGAAAAATAAAATTTGATGTCAAAAAAGAACATTAGTTCCACTGAACATACAGTATAGGCAAAGACCAGGCATTCTAAAACAATGTGCTGTGGACTGATAAATCAAATAGAGCTGTCTAGCAACAGTAACAATACGTGCTTGCCACAAAACCAAAGACAGAATTTCAGGAGAAAAACCTCATACCAAGTGTGAAGCATGGTGGTAAAAATGTTAAAGTTGAACCAGAAATAGATTTTTCACCATGATATAGAGTGAGAGACTGTCCCAGTTTCCGTTCACATCATGGTTGATGACATGCATGTATTTTATTCCTAAGTTACAGTTTTAATAAATGTTATTAGCAGAGAGCACTATGGTTTGCCTTTGTTTTATATCGCCACACATGACTGAATGAGATCCCGGGAGGAGGTCTGAGCTGTCTACGTGCACTGTGATGAGGATTTGTGTTCCTGAAAAATCCTGAGAGATATTACACTAATGGCCCGTACACATGATCTGAATATTGTTCGAAAACTGTAGTCCGAGGAAGAATCGTACAATGTTCGTATTGTGAGTACACTACTTTCGAGAGCCAATCACAACAGTTCATCTGATATTATTCGACCGGACAAGCACGAAAATTTTCCTCGTACGATTTTCGTTTAGTCAGTATAGTTGTCATCCGAAAATACAATACAAATACATCACAACACATGACATCACTTCCGATTTTTTATTCTGTCGTACGAGAATTTTCGTGACTTTATTTACCTATTCAATTTCTACTTGCGACTATTAAGCGAAAAAGGTTGTACGATCTGTACGATATTCGGATCGTGTGTACGGGCCATTAGCGTGTGCGACTCTGCAGTGGGGTCTACATAGTGAGAACCCGGGAGATCTGTCTTGTCCAGGAACACCAGGAGGAGGAGTTGTTTTCCCAAGGCATCCTGAGAGATATAATCACTGGCGTGTGCGACTCTGTAGTAAGGATGAGCTCAGACATGTGCACAAACAGCACGTGCAGAGCCCGCAAGGAAGTCGACACAGGGAAGCGCTAATCACAGGCAGTGAGACATTGTCCCGATGCGCGGCTGCAGAGATCGGGAAATGTCTCACTGCCTGTGAATAGCGCTGTGCAGTGCCGACTTCCTGGCGGGCTCTGCACGTGCCGTTTGAGCACATGCCTGAGCTCATCCTTACTCTGTAGTGGGGTCAACTTTTGGTGAGCAGGCATTCTAAGCTAGAGGTGGTGGTCACTGAAAATGTATGAACTGTCACTGAAAGTTGTACAACGGTGGAATTTTGTTATATTTGGACTTGGTTGCGCTACACTATATTTTGTTTTGTTTGATATATTGAGAGTCACATGTGGATACAATGTAAGTGGTGTGGGCAGCAATCACGTTAAGCCTATCAGTAGGCTAATTACATTATATATTGATTTTACGTTAATATATTGCTTATTGCACCAATTATATTTATATGGTGGCTGTTTAATTGTACCTACCTATAGTACTGATTTTTACCAAAACCATGCTTGTTCAGGAAGTCATTTTGCGGTTTTATGGGCCAATCACACCACAAAAAGTGCACAAAAACGCTCATGCATTGACATGCGTTTTAACCACTTCAATACCGGGCATTTTCACCCCCTTCCTGCCCAAGCCAATTTTCAGTTTTCAGTGCTGTCGCACTTTGAATGACAATAGCGCGGTCATACAACATTGTACCCATATGAAATTTTTAGCATTGGTGGTGGTGGTATTTGATCACCTCTGCGGTTTTTATTTTTTGCGCTATAAACAAAAGAAGAGCAACACGTTTGGAAAAAAAAACACAATATTTTTTACTTTTTGCTATAATAAATATCCCAGTTTAAAAAAAAAAAAAACTTTCCTCAGTTTAGGATGATATGTATTCTTCTACATATTTTTGGTATTTAAAAAAAAAAAAAAAAAAAAAAAAAAAAATCGCAATAAGCGTATATTGATTGGTTTGCGCAAAAGGTATAGCGTCTACAAAATATGGGATGGTTTTATGGCATTTTTATTATTTTTTTTTACCAGTAATGGCGGCAAGCTGCGATTTTTATCGTGACTGCGACATTGCAGCGGACATATCGGACATGTTTGACACCATTTTCGGACCATTCACATTTATACAGCGATCAGTGCTATACAAATGCATTGATTACTGTATAAATGTCACTGGAAGTAAAGGGGTTAACAGTAGGGGTCGATCAAGGGGTTAACGGTGTTACCTAGGGAGTGATTCTAACTGTAGGGGGAGGGGACTCACAAGGGGAGGAGACCGATCGGTGTTCCTCTGTACTGGGAACACAGATCGGTCTCCTCTCACCTAACAGGACGTGGATCTGTGTGTTTACACACACAGATCCACGGTCCTGCTCTGTTAACGGGCACGTGCATCGGCTCCCAAGTGACACGCGCCATTTATGCATGTGCACCTAGAAAAGCGTTTCCTCAGTCCTATCATCTGACCCAACCCCCACGCTGTACAACGTATTTTGGGGCCTGGGAGGCACATGGTGTTACATACGCTCTGCCTGTACAAACCAACTACAGGATACAGCAGTACACACCAGTGCTAGTGTAAACGTGTGGAAGAAAATGAACGGATTCCCCTGGACGCAGACCGCGTACAACAGACCGTTTTGGTGCGTTTATTGGCTTGAACAAGTAGAAAAGAAAAAACACCTCCCAATTCGTAATCGTTACAGGTTCTCTTTTTTTTCCGTATGCGTAATTTTTTACAAAGCCATTGGATATGAACGCCACCACACCACATTAATATGCATTATGACAATAGATGTGAAATGCCTAAGGCTTCAACAATGCCCAGCAGACACCATGAATATGCACTATGACAATAGATGTGAATGGGCCCTTTAAGGTATCCTGTATGGGATAGGACTATATACCACACACAGCAGACTATTCAGTAACTGTACGCCTCTCCATGGTTGGGTTTATTAGGGACACATGCAGGCTGAACGTTGCTATGGACAGTTAACCCTAGGAGAACCGAAGTGTCATACCTACCACCACTGATCATATACCGCCCCGTGCTCACAGCTTACATCCGGGAACCACACAGCAGCACAATTCTTCCCGGGTCTATTCCGCCCCGCCTTCCCTCCAGCTCACAGCCAATACAACGTATCATTGCAGTGGACCAATCGGTGTGTTTATTCATTGCCGGTGGTGAAGTGTGAGAGACGAGCTCTGATTGGTCGGCGGGAGTTATTGGTAGAGCTAACTAGCAGTCTGTTGTCTCTTCTATGTTACAGTGTAACGTTTTGTGAAGTTAAGCGATTATGTTCATATTTTTTTTTTAATATGAAGAACAGGAAACAACCTGATGGAAACAGGAGGGGGGTAGGTGCATGTGGGGTACAATCATGTGTGGAGAAGATAGTCCTAGGGGAAAGGTTTATTAAAACTGGTGCAGCTCTGCATAGTAACCAATCAGCTTCCAGGTTCTATTGTCAAAATTGAACAAGCTGAAGTTAGAAGCTGATTGGATACTAAGGATGAGCTCCGGCGTGTTCGCACAGCCCACGTGCAGAGCCCACCAGGAAGCCGGCACTGCGCTGCGCTAATCACAAGCAGTGAGACATTGTTCCGAAGCGTGGCTGCAGAGATCGGGAAATGTCTCACTGCTTTTGATTAGCGCAGCGCCGACTTCCTGGCGGGCTCTGCGAACACACCGGAGCTCATCCTTATTGGCTACCATGCACAGCTGCACCAGATTGTGTGCTCCAGTTTTAGTAAGGCTACTTTCACACTGATACGCTAAAGCGCCGCTCGTTTTAGCGGCACTTTTCGGCCGCTAGCGGGGCGATTTTTACCAATAAAAAGAAATGGTAAAGTCCCATTTTGCTGCGTTTTAAAAGCCATGGGCAGGGCGTTTTGGGAGCACTAAATACAGCGTTCCCAACCCGTCCCAAAGATGCTGCTTTCAGGACTTTTAGTAATGTCCCGCAATCACACCACCCCAGTGTGAAAAGTCACATGAATGGGAAGCGGTTTTCAGGAGCCTGAAAACCACCTCAGTGTGGAAGTAGCCTAAATCTCCCCAGATTGGAGCAGTGGCGACTGGTGCTATTTTTTTTGGGGGGGGGGGGGGGGCAAAAGGTTGACTCCCACCCCCTGTCGATCGGTCGGTACTATCCCCTGCCCCTGTCGCTCGCACGTCCATCAGCCCCGTACTTACCCCATCCAGGTCGTGGGCAGCTTTGGCAGCTTCCCCCTGCATCTCCTCAGTGCCTCCCTCCCTGCTCCCGGTCCGTACGATTGCTTATACTCTCTGATTGGCTGGGAGGAGAAGCAGGAAGACAATAGCAAATATTAATTCACTATTGTCACACAACTGAGTGGCTTTTTTTAAGCCAAATAGAGCCTCGGGCTCTAATCAAGTGCTTAAAAAAAAAACATTGAAATCCATTGGACTGGCAACTGTGTAGATTAGGGGCCGGGCGCATGGATTAGGGGGGCAGTGCCCCTAATGGATTGGCCGCCACTGCCATGGAGTTATATCACATCTACCATACTGCCATCTACCATACACATCTACCATCGTTGGAAGCAAAGCTTTTTATATAATGACATTAGGCTAGTTTCACATGGACGTTGTCCGTAATGCACATCCACCTGTTTAACAAGGGATCTCCCTACTGAGCAGGCAGATGACAGGTCCATGTCAGTCCACCATGCAGAGCAGACATGGACACAGTCAGCTGCTCTCTCTGGGGCTGTCAGATGGAAAGGACCACCTGTCCATTTCCATCCGACTGTCATCACATCCAATCCACAGTTTTTGGCGGACAGGATCGGATCAGATGCCGGCGTGTGTCAGCAGACACATGTCCACTGACATCAGCCGCCCCATAGAGAGCTATGGATGGTCTCATCAGGTCCACCTGGAAAAACTCTGAAAAGAAAAGGAACAGAGGGTGCACCAGCCTAGCACATTACCTTTGTAATAGTTTTTTTTTTTTAAAGATGTGTAAAACATACTCACAAACGAATAAAAAAATCAAGCAAAACATGAAGTCCACCAGATGGTCCATCAGGCATGATCCACTGGCTAGTAACAATTGTGGAATGAAGAGTCAAAACTGATGCTTTTGAAGGATGTCCACTCTTCTTTAGAGCTGAATTTAGAGCTGAATGCATTGAATTGATTCAGCTCTGAAGTAGAGGGGACACCCTGAAAACCCGTCAGTTTTTTTGGACTCTTCATTCCACAATTGTTACTGGGCAGCGGATCATGCCTGGTGGATCATCTGGTGGACTTTATATTTTGCTTGATTTTATTATTCGTTTTTGAGTATGTTTTACAGATCTTTAAAAAAAAAAAAAATTATCGCAAAGGTAATGCGCTAGGCTGGTGCACCCTCTGTTCCTTTTCAGAGTTATGCCCCGTACACACGGTCGGATTTTCCAACGGAAAATGTGTGATAGGACCTTGTTGTCGGAAATTCCGACTGTGTGTGGGCTCCATCACACATTTTCCATCGGATTTTCCGACACACAAAGTTTGAGAGCTTGCTATAAAATTTTCCGACAACAAAATCCGTTGTTGGAATTTCCGATCGTGTGTACACAAATCCGATGCACAAAGTGCCACGCATGCTCAGAATAAATAGAGATGAAAGCTATTGGCAACTGCCCCGTTTATAGACCCGACGTACGTGTTTTACGTCACCGCGTTCAGAATGATCGGATTTTCCGACAACTTTGTGTGACCGTGTGTATGCAAGACAAGTTTGAGCCAACATCCGTCAGAAAAAATCCTAGGATTTTGTTGTCGGAATGTCCAATCAATGTCCGACCGTGTGTACGGGGCATTATACTTGGGTTTCCCGGAACTGTTGGGAATGGCAGCACAGCCAATGTGGTGGCTAGACCAGTGAAGACACTCGTTTTCAATCAGCCATACAACAATTTCTCGAGCGCAGGAGCATTTGTTTTTTCTTTTATGTTGACTTCCACCTGAACAACTAACAGGCGGACCTGATCGAACTACCCGTATGAAACAAGCTTTACCTCCAATCTATGTTTACCTAGTTCAAAATTGGAAGGGGAAAATATGTTGTCTTTTTTTTTTTTTTTCCTTCTAACCATAGTGGATTTGATTTAAATCAAGTTGATTTACAGTATCTCACAAAAGGGAGTACACCCCTCACATTTTTGTAAATATTTTATTGTATCTTTTCATGTGACAACACTGAAGAAATGACACTTTGCTACAATGTAAAGTAGTGAGTGTACAGCTTGTATAACAGTGTAAATTTGCTGTCCCTTCAAAATAACTCAACACACAGCCATTAATGTCTAAACCGCTGGCAACAAAAGTGAGTACACCCCTAAGTGAAAATGTCCAAATTGGGCCCAAAGTGTCAATATTTTGTGTAGCCACCATTATTTTCCAGCACTGCCTTAACCCTCTTGAGCATGGAGTTCACCAGAGCTTCACAGGTTTCCACTGGAGTCCTTTACCACTCCTCCATGATGACATCACGGAGCTGGTGGATGTTAGAGACCTTGCGCTCCTCCACCTTCCATTTGAGGATGCCCCACAGATGCTCAATAGGGTTTAGGTTTGGAGACATGCTTGACTAATCCATCACCTTTACCCTCAGCTTCTCTAGCAATCCAGTCAGTGGCGGTGCGTCCATAAGGGCGCATGGGCGCCTCCCCTTCTCTCCTGCCACCCCCCCTCTAGCACCAATAGATAGATTCACGCATTGCATGAATCTATCTATGGCTGCCGCTGCCACCCCCTTTTCAGGCGCCCGGCCCCTTTTGGGGCGCAGGGCACCTGAATTACAGCGGTGGGGGGTGTTTTTGCAGCACCTGATTAGGCCAGGCATCTAATCATAGCAGAGGATGGGAGGATAGGATGAGAGAAGACATCGAGCAGCTGTCCCACCGAGACAGGTAAGTGCAGATGGCAGGTTGGCGGGGGGCACACTGGCAGCATTTGATATGGCACAGTGGCTGCATTTGATGGGGCACAGTGGCTGCGTTTGATGGGCACAGTGGCTACGTTTCATGGGCACAGTGGCTGCGTTTGATGGTACAGTGAGGCTGCAATTGATGGAGTTTTTTTCAGAATTTTTCAGTTTGTTTGCGCCCCCCCCCAAAAAAAATCTTGAAGGCAGTGGTCGTCTTGGAGGTGTGTTTGGGGTTGTTATCATGTTGGAATACTGCCCTGCAGCCCAGTCTCTGAAGGGAGGGGATCATGCTCTGCTTCAGTATGTCACAGTACATGTTGGCATTCATGGTTCCCTCAATGAACTGTAGCTCCCCAGTGCCGGCAGCTCTCATGCAACCCCAGACCATGACACTCCCACCACCATGCTTGACTGTAGGCAAGACACACTTGTCTTTGTACTCTTCACCTGGTTGCCACCACACACGTTTGACACCATCTGAACCAAATACATTTATCTTGGTCTCATCAGACCACGGGACATGGTTCCAAAAATCCATGTCCTTAGTTTGCTTGTCTTCAGCAAACTGCGGGCTTTTTTGTGCATAATCTTTAGAAAAGGCTTCCATCTGGGATGAGAGCCATGCAGACCAATTTGATGCAGTGTGCGGCGTATGGTCTGAACACTGACAGGCTCACCCCCCACCCCTTCAGCTTCTGCAGCAATACTGGCAGCACTCATACGTCTATTTCCCGGAGTGCATCAAAAAGGGTCCTGTGCATCCGATTCAGGTGTAAATTCAGGCTAAAATGCGGACCTGAATCGCACCTGTTTGTCATGCTGATCATCTTGCTTCAATACTTTGGGTCACTGACCCAGCTTAAGTACACAGAAAAACGACTTGTGACTTTTCTTTAACTTTCCTGAAATGCATACCTGCTCCAGGTCTGTGACTTAAGGTTTTTAAGCATTCGGGGGTTTATTTTTTTACTGATGTAAATACAGCCCATTGTTTTTCATGTGCCTGTACACATAGGTGCGTAAACTTGCACTGAATATAGATCTGTAAAAAAACAAACTCTGCTTTTCAACAAGTACATTATATCAAGTTAGGTATTCACACTTGAAAAAGGAGCGCGCATGTGCCGTACAGACCTTGCGCACGCTCAGAAATGCGTTGTGTTTTTTCCCTATGACCGACGTCACCAGCCGCTTCCTTGGTTGCTGCTCCGCTCCTCTGCACAGACAGACCGTGTTCCGTCCTGGCTCCCCGCCGGTTTGCAACATAGGCTTGGGGCATCCCTGGGTTGATTGTCCTCCCACCTTCCCACTTTGGAATGTATCTCTTTGCTCAACATACCGTCTTTACATGTAAGTGGATACTTTTATTTGTCAATTGTAAATAAATCATTTTACTTAGCGGCGCTCTTCTCCTTTTGTTTTCATCTTGTACTTGTCCCTCCTGATTCCCTTGGATCCCTGCCCTGCAGCCTATCCATCCATCCTCTCCCTGTCCTGCTGGTTTCCCGTCCTTACCCATCTGCTGACCTCCCTGTGTATGACCTTGGCCTGGCTTTGTTTACGATTCCGGTATCTCCATTTACTTGTATATACTATTTGTTGTTTATGGGTCTGTGGTTGGTTTTGCACTGTTTATATTTCTCTTACTTACTCACTTATTTAATAAACACCATTATTTTTTCACTTACATGCGTTTCTGGTTTCCTCTGTGCAGTCCACACAGTCTGGTCTACTAAATCCTCTGACAGTATACCAAGGCCATCCCTGACCAGACGTGGCTGCATTGAGGAACCGTCCGGGTTGTTAGTTCTGCTAATATGAATTTCAATTAAATCAGTTATTATTCCCTGTTGGCAGAAGATGATGATGAATATTGTCGCCAGATTTTGAAAGGGTGGACTAGTGACCAGCTGATGGAAACTATCCGATCAGCTCATTCCCTAGTGCAGGGGTCCTCAAACTACGGCCCGCGGGCCGAATCCGGCCCTCCAGCATTTTTTTATCTGGCCCGCGGACTGCCCCTTTAACATTGCAGCACTCCCCCTGCCCTCTGCTACCTCCATCACATGACAGGCCCGGACAAAGGACCTTCTGTGCTAAGAAGCAGGTGATTGGTTACTAGGCATCAGGGCAGTCCCAGGAACCAATCACCTGCCCCTCACTTCCAAAGTCCCGCCCTCCATCCGGACCTACCATGCCTCGCGTCCTGCGTGATACAGGTAAGTGCTGAGTGGGAGTGCTGTGACATTATACAAGGGGCGGCAGTGTAATATTGATGAGGGGAGTCTGTGATATGGGGGGATCTGTGATGGGGGATCTGTGATATGGGGGGGATCTGTGATATGGGGGGATCTGTGATATGGGGGGGATCTGTGATATGGGGGGGATCTGTGATATGGGGGGATCTGTGATATGGGGGAGTCTGTGATATGGGGGAGTCTGTGATATGTGATGGGGGATCTGTTATATGGGGGGGATCTGTGATGGGGGATATGTGATGGGGGATCTGTGATATGGGGGGGATCTGTGATGGGGAGATCTGTGATATGGGGGGGGATCTGTTATGGGGGAGTCTGTTATGGGGGATCTGTGATGGGGAGATCTGTGATATGGGGGGATCTGTGATGGGGAGTCTGTTATGGGGTGATCTGTGATGGCAGAGTCTGTTATGGGGGATCTGTGATGGGGGATCTGTGATGGGGAAGTCTGTGATGGGGGAGTCTGTGATAGGGGGAGTCTGTGATAGGGGGAGTCTGTGATAGGGGGAGTCTGTGATAGGGGGAGTCTGTGATATGGGGGATCTGTGATATGGAGTCTGATATTGGGGGAATCTGTAATGGGGAGTCTGTTATGGGGTGGTCTGTGATATGGGGAGTCTGTTATGGGGGAGTCTGTGATGGGGAGATCTGTGATGGGGAGTCTGTTATGGGGGATCTGTGATGGGGGAGTCTGTTATGGGGGGATCTGTGATGGTGGAGTCTGTTATGGGGGATCTGTGATATGGGGGAGTCTGTTATGGGGGGATCTGTGATGGCGGAGTCTGTTATGGGGGATCTGTGATATGGGGGGATCTGTGATGGGGGAGTCTGTGCTATGGGGGGGACTGATATGGGGGGATCTGTGATGGGGGAGTCTGTTATGGGGGGATCTGTGATGGCGGAGTCTGTTATGGGGAAAGTCTGTGATGGGGGAAGTATGTGATATGGGGGAGTCTGTTATGGGGGGAATCTGTTATGTGGGGCTTTGTGATGGAGAGGAGTTTGTGTTGGGGGGCTTTGTGATGGGGGGATCTGTCATGGGGGGGCTTTGTTATGGGGCGAGTCTGTGATTGGGAGGGGGGGGTCTGTGATTGGGAGTGGTTCTGTAATGAGGGGAGTCTGTGAAATACTGATAAGTTCATATTGATTACAATTGTTCTTTATTTTAAATATTGTACTGTTTTTTTCCTGTTTTTTTTTTTTTTGCACTACAAATAAGATGTGTGCATAGGAATTAGTTCATATTTTTTTAAACTATAGTGCGGCCCCCCAACAGTCTGAGGGACCGTGAACTGGCCCCCTGTCTAAAAAGTTTGAGGACCCCTGCCCTAGTGGATCAGGGGTATATGTCATTTGAAGATGTTCAGCCCCTGATCCAGTTATGTGCAAAACCAGCCCTGTCATGCATTCCTGAAGGAAGCAATGATTTTTCTCCCCCCTTCAATTATGGCCAGGTTGAATCCCTGGTATGGTTATTGGAGGATGAATCAAGTGTATAGTGTCCTTCGCGCTTGTCGGATGTATAAATTAAAAAACTAATTGCAAGGTGACAATGTATAAAATCGCATAATAAGTGACTAACAATATTGCAGCAAAATTGGGGTGTTCACACCAACACTTAGTGAAATATAAAATATAAGAGGATTTCGCGCAATATTACAATAAAGATTCCAATAAATCAATGAATTAATAAATACGTTCACGTGTATCAAGCGTGTGCAAGTTAAATGGTTAAATAAAAAAGCTGTGACAATAAAAGTGCTAAATAGATAGGTTATCACTGCAAAGGATAAATTATCTATATATTGCAGCAAATAACTAAATACGCTATCTTCTAATAGTGCTAAATTACTTAACGTGCGTCAATCAATCCTGGTCCCCAGATGAAGACACGTGACGGTGTCGTAACGCGTAGGGATTGGCTGAGCGGTATCATACATTTTGAAGCACAAGTGAGAGGGCGCTGAGAACGCCACAACCCCCTTTTATTACTCTGCCTGTTTTTTTCTTTATGAATGTAAGAGCATTACCTTAAATAAATCCCCCCCCCCCCCCCGATTTTAAAACTTTAATACACTAGTGGAGCCTCTGTTTTCTCCCCCTCCCCTATCTCTGTTTTATCTCCCCTGTCATTGAGAGAGCCACCTTGGAGACACAGAGAAGGATTGATTGAGGAATAGCAACAGAGAGAGCAAAGATTTCGGTGACAGCTGCCAGAACAAAAAATCATTTACCACTGAACGCTGTTTTTCTACAACATGAAGGTGAGGGTCCTAAGAGACCATTAGAGGATATACCAACAGCAGGGTCACGCACCTCTTTTTACCTTATGCACAACAATTAAATAGAACGGCATTTATCTACAGACTTTTTTTATTTAGCTACCCACAAAATCTCCAAATTACTACTCCCATCATAATAGAGTGTTGATGAGAACTTTACCTAACACACTATTTTTTATGAGTCTATGGAGTGATGTCCCAAGATCGTATATATATATATATATATATATATATATATATATATATATATATATATATATATAATATATATATGTATATGTTTTGTATTTATTTGCACATTTGTCTAATCATGCTTAATTAATGGTTGCTTATTATGATTGTTTTTCACGCACGTTAATGTTGCAAGTAATTTAGCACTATTAGCAGATAGCGTATTTAGTTATTTGCTGCAATATAGAGATAGGTTATCACTGCAAAGGATAAATTATCTATTTAGCACTTTTATTGTCACAGCTTTTTTATTTAACCATTTAACTTGCACACGCTTGATACACGTGAACGTATTTATTAATTAATTGATTTATTGGAATTTTTATTGTTATTGGAGGATGATCCAGCCTATTTCATGGAACATTATTCCTCTTGTTTACAGCAGGTGTTGTCTAATTGCATCCAGTCGGTGCAATCCTTGGTTAGTCAGACTGTGTGTGAATCAGCGTTTGTTCAACCTGTGCTGCAGGCATGGTCAGATCTCCTGTATTTAGCTAAGCCACAATATTCCAGCCCTGCCATTAATCACCTGCCTTCCCAAAAATCTATCTCCCCGTCGCCTATGGCAACCTCAGCTACAGCCCAGTTTACTCAGCCCCCTACCAAATACTACTACCCAGTCTCCAAGTGTAGCACCTATCCTGCCTTCAATCCACCTGTCTCTTCTCCTCCACCTGTAACAACCCCACAGAACCCTCCTTCAGCCCTTGTTCCTTGGTCTTCCTTTTGCCCAGCTACATACTTTTCTTACGACCCTGCACCTCCGTACAAAGATGCAGTGGCTAAACCAAAAAAGAAACGAAAGTTCTTCCTGACCCACACCATCCTGCCAGTAACCCAACCTGCCTCCACACCAACCAACCTGTTCCAGCCTGCGTTCATGCCAGTTGAACTTGATGACCCACCTAAACCTGCCAAACTTCTGCCTGCTATCCAACCCGAAGTCTCTGTGCCCGCTTTCCAGTCTGATGTGCCTGCTATCCAGTCTGATGTCTACCTTCCAGCCTGATGTCCTGATGTCTACCTTCCAGCCTGATGTCTCATGGCCCGCCTTCCAGCCGGATGTCTCGATGCTTGCCTTCCAGCCGGAGGTCTCGGTGCCTGCCTTCCAGCTTGATGTCACTGCCTTCCAGTCTGATGTGCCCGCCTTCCAGTCTAATGTGCCTGCTTTCCAGTCTGATGTCCTGATGCCTGCCTTCCAGCCTGAAGTCTCGGTGCCCGCTTTTCAGTCTGATGTGCCCGCTTCTCAGTCTGATGTCTTGATGCCTGCCTTCCAGCCGGATGTCTCGGCGCCTGCCTCCCAGCTTGATGTCTTTGCCTCCCAGTCTGATGTGCCCGCTATCCAGTCTGATGTGCCCACTGTCCAGTCTGTCCTGATGCCTGCCTTCCAGCCCGAAGTCTCGGTGCCAGCTTCCCAGTCTGATGTGCCAGCTTCCCAGTCTGTTGTCTCAGTGCCTGCCTTCCAGCCTGATGTCTCGAAGCTTGCCTTCCAGCCTGATGTCTCAGTGCCTGCCTTCCAGTCTGATGTGCCAGCTTCCCAGTCTGATGTGCCAGCTTCCCAGTCTGATCTGCCCGCTTTCCAGCCTATTGTCCCAGTGCCTGCTTCCCAGCCCGATGTGCCAGCTTCCCAGCCCGATGTGCCAGCTTCCCAGTCTGATGTGCCAGCTTCCCAGTCTGATGTGCCAGCTTCTAAGTCTGATGTGCCAGCTTCCCAGCCTGATGTCTCAGTGCCAGCTTCCCAGTTTGATGTGCCAGCTTCCCAGTCTGTTGTCTCAGTGCTTGCCTTCCAGCCTGATGTCTCAGTGCCTGCCTTCCAGCCTGATGTGCCAGCTTCCCAGTCTGATGTGCCTGCTTTCCAGCCTATTGTCCCAGTGCCAGCCTCCCAGTCTGATGTGCCAGCTTCCCAGTCTGATGTGCCCGCTTTCCAGCCTATTGTCCCAGTGCCTGCCTTCCAGCCTGATGTCTCAGTGCCAGCTTCCCAGACTGATGTGCCAGCTTCCCAGTCTGATGTGCCAGCTTCCCAGCCTGAAGTGCCCATGCCTGCTGCCCAGCCTGATGTGCCTGCTGCCCAGCTCGAAGTGCCCGTGCCTGCTGCCCTGCCTGAAGTGCCCATGCCTGCTGCCCAGCTTGAAGTGCCCATGCCTGCTGCCCAGCCTGATGTGCCTGCTGCCCAGCTTGAAGTGCCCATGCCTGCTGCCCAGCCTGATGTGCCTGCTGCCCAGCTTGAAGTGCCCGTGCCTGCTGCCCAGCCTGATGTGCCTGCTGCCCAGCTCGAAGTTCCCGTGCCTGCTGCCCGGCCCGAAGTGCCTGCTGCCCAGCTTGAAGTGCCCATGCCTGCTGCCCAGCCTGATGTGCCTGCTGCCCAGCTCGAAGTGCCCATGCCTGCTGCCCAGCTCGAAGTGCCTGCTGCCCAGTTCGAAGTGCCCGTGCCTGCAGCCCAGCTTGAAATGCCTGCTGCCCAGCTCGAAGTGCCTGCTGCCCAACTCGAAGTGCCTGCTGCCCAACTCGAAGTGCCTGCTGCCCAACTCGAAGTGCCTGCTGCCCAGCTCAAAGTGCCTGCTGCCCAGCTCGAAGTGCCCGTGCCCGTTGCTCAGCTTGATGCATTCCTGTCCGCTGCTCAGCCTGATGTGTTCCTGTCTGCTGCTCAACCTGGTGTGTTCCTGTCCGCTGCCCAGCTTGGTGTGTTCCTGCCCGCTGTCTTCTCGGATGTGCCCGCTGTCTTCTCGGATGTGCCCGCTGTCTTCTCGGATGTGTCTGCTCGGATGTGCCCGCTGTCTTTTCGGATGTGCCCGCTGTCTGCTCGGATGTGCCCACTGTCCAGTTTGATGTACCCGATGCCCAGCCTGATGTGCCCTCATCTGTTGTTCGGTTTGAGGCCATGAACTTTGGATAATTTCATCTTGTTGGAGCGTCCGGAGGCCGCTCCTTTGAGGGGGGGTACTGTCATGAGAGGGTTTACCCGTTGGTGGTGCTATCGGTCTCTTGGATCACAGTACCAGTGTCCACCAGCGGGTGTTTTCCAACACCTAGGACCTGTAGTAAGGGCCTTGCCTTTCAGCCTGATGTCTCGATGCCTGCCTTCCAGCCTGATGTGCCAGCTTCCCAGCCTGATGTGCCAGCTTCCCAGTCTGTTGTCTCAGTGCCTGCCTTCCAGCCTGATGTCTCGAAGCTTGCCTTCCAGCCTGATGTCTCGATGCCTGCCTTCCAGTCTGATGTGCCAGCTTCCCAGTCTGATGTGCCCGCTTTCCAGCCTATTGTCCCAGTGCCTGCTTCCCAGCCTGATGTGCCAGCTTCCCAGTTTGATGTGCCAGCTTCCCAGTCTGTTGTCTCAGTGCCTGCCTTCCAGCCTGATGTCTCAGTGCCTGCCTTCCAGCCTGATGTCTCAGTGCCTGCCTTCCAGCCTGATGTCTCAATGCCTGCCTTCCAGTCTGATGTGCCCGCTTTCCAGCCTATTGTCCCAGTGCCAGCTTCCCAGTCTGATGTGCCAGCTTCCCAGTCTGATGTGCCCGCTTTCCAGCCTATTGTCCCAGTGCCTGCCTTCCAGCCTGATGTCTCAGTGCCAGCTTCCCAGACTGATGTGTCAGCTTCCCAGTCTGATGTGCCAATGCCTGCTGCCCAGCTCGAAGTGCCCGTGCCTGCTGCCCAGCCTGAAGTGCCTGCTGCCCAGCCTGAAGTGCCCATGCCTGCTGCCCAGCCTGATGTGACTGCTGCCCAGCTTGAAGTGCCCGTGCCTGCTGCCCAGCCTGATGTGCCTGCTGCCCAGCTTGAAGTGCCTGTGCCTGCTGCCCAGCTCAAAGTGCCCATGCCTGCTGCCCAGCCTGATGTGCCTGCTGCCCAGCTTGACGTGCCCGTGCCTGCTGCCCAGCCTGAAGTGCTCATGCCTGCTGCCCAGCCTGATGTGCCTGCTGCCCAGCTCGAAGTGCCCATGCCTGCTGCCCAGCTCGAAGTGCCTGCTGCCCAGTTCGAAGTGCCCGTGCCTGCTGCCCAGCTTGAAGTGCCTGCTGCCCAGCTTGAAGTGCCCGTGCCTGCTGCCCAGCTCAAAGTGCCTGCTGCCCAGCTCGAAGTGCCTGCTGCCCAGCTCAAAGTGCCCGTGCCCGCTGCTCAGCTTGATGCGTTCCTGTCCGCTGCTCAGCCTGATGTGTTCCTGTCCGCTGCTCAACCTGGTGTGTTCCTGCCCACTGTCTTCTCGGATGTGCCCGCTGTCTTCTCAGATGTGCCCGCTGTCTTCTCGGATGTGTCTGCCCGGATGTGCCCGCTGTCTTTTTGGATGTGCCCGCTGTCTGCTCGGATGTACCCACTGTCCAGTTTGTTGTATCCGATGCCCAGCCTGATGTGCCCTTATCTGTTATTCGGTTTGAGGCCATGAACTTTGGATAATTTCATCTTGTTGGAGCATCCGGAGGCCGCTCCTTTGAGGGGGGGTACAGTCATGAGAGGGTTTACCCGTTGGTGGCACTATCGGTCTCTTGGATCGCAGTACCAGTGTCCACCAGCGGGTGTCTTCCAACACCTAGGACCTGTAGTAAGAGGACTCTCCTGCTGGTGGCACTATTGCATCCTTGGGCCGTAGTACCAGTGTCCACCAGCGGGTGCACTCCGGCAGTGTGAAGCAAACGGCACCCTCTGCACTCAGCTGTAACATGAGGTCAATTACTACAGCCTTATAAATACCCGGCAAGCCCTCACATGCTTGCCTTGGTATCTTTCTCCCTGGCCCTTACCTTGCTGCCTGTATCCTGACCGTGAACCTGTTTCTGTCCTGATCTGATTCGATCCCATCCCTACCCCTAGCCCATCCTGTACTTGTCCCTCCTGATTCCCTTGGATCCCTGCCCTGCAGCCTATCCATCCATCCTCTCCCTATCCTGCTGGTTTCCCGTCCTTACCCATCTGCTGACCTCCCTGTGTATGACCTTGGCCTGGCTTTGTTTACGATTCCGGTATCTCCATTTACTTGTATATACTATTTGTTGTTTGTGGGTCTGTGGTTGGTTTTGCACTGTTTATATTTCTCTTACTTACTCACTTATTTAATAAACACCATTATTTTTTCACTTACATGCGTTTCTGGTTTCCTCTGTGCAGTCCACACAGTCTGGTCTACTAAATCCTCACATTTGCAGGTGTTGTTGGTATACAGTTTTAAGGCAGAAAGGATAGTTACTTGCTGCATCCGCCTGCAGGCCATGGCTATTGCATTACAGCTGATGACATGTCATGAGAACCCAAAGCTAAGCACTATGCAGATACAAAAAGACAACATGAATTTCGGTATGTTTTAAAACATCATTCATGTAGATTTTTATACAAGTAGTGTAAGTATCTAAACTTTGTTTGGTATCAGCCTCTTGCAGTTCCTTTAAAGCAGTGGTTCTCAACTTCAGTCCTCCGGACCCACTAACAGGCCAGATTTTAAATATTACCTTGGGGACATGCAGACTAGAATACTGCAATCACTGAGCAGCAATTGATATCACCTTGATATTTCAGTTATCTTGCAAACCTAGCCTGTTAAGCCTCATACACACAATCGGACCTTATACAAACTTTCCCATGGATTTCTGTACAAAGGGCGTTGGCCGTTAACTTGTTAAGCATACACACGGCAGGACTTTTTAGTCAACAAACACAAACGTAATGACGTTTCAACGTACTGACGACACTTCCAAAGAGGACGTTCAATTCTCCAGCGCCACCCTTTGGTCAACCTCTGTATTGTTGTCTGATCTTTTGCATTGGTTCTGAGCATGTGTGTTTGTACTTTGTATTAAAGTCCAATTGTTTTGTCTACACACGATAGGACTTGCCGTCGTCTGACTTTTGTTTGTTGTACGCACAGCCAACATTTGTCCAATGAAAACCGAAAAAGTTTGTCCGGTGGAGCGTACACACGGTCGGATGTTGCCTTAAAACAGCTAATTTGCATGTTTGTTGTCAAAAAGTCAGATCGTCCGATAACTAGATTCATGAGTTGGGTCAACAACGGCAGATTTCCTTCTCCTACCTCAGTCCTTTTTGGATCATTGACCTGAAACAATCAAAATGCAGGCAAGTTCATAGAGTAAATTCAGTACCCTTGAGCTGCATGCTTATTTTAAGTAATTGGGTCAAAGTAGGAGTGCCTTTTCATCAACAGTCAAGCAAAAAGTTTTTCAAAAAGGAGAGGTTAGCAGTAGATATCCCTATTCTATAAGAAAAATATCTACGCACATTCATTACTTAATCTTAATCTAATTTTAATCTATTTTTCAGGAAATCACTCCTTAGGCCCCTTTCACACATACGAACTGTTCAGGTCCACCTGTCGGTTTTTCAGGTGGACCTGAACGGACGCTCCATGCAGTTCTATGGAGCGACGGATGTCAGCGGTGACATGTCCGCTGACATCTGATCCGCTCCGCTAAATCCAGACGGATGGAAACCCTATTTTCTGATGAAAACGGACAGGCGGTACGTTTTAATCCGATCCCCCCCATAGAGGAGAGCGGGGCTCTGACAGGTCTGTCTCTGCACAGTGAGCAGAGACGGACCTGTCATCTGCTGGCTCAGCGGAGATCAATGGATCGATCCCTGCTGAGCAAGCGGAGTCCGTGAAAACGGACATAATTGTGTGAAAGGGGTCCTACTGTGTTTTTCTGCCTCCATTTAATGTCTACCGTTGGCTCTACTTTGTTGCACGTGGAATGTATTTAGCTAACTGCCCACTAACCATTAAAAGAGTTCTATGGTCCATCCCAACCATATGCATGAGGCAACTTATTAGGTTTTGGAAAAACCAGAAACTTTCCTCGAACTTTCTTTGTCTAGATGCCAATAAGGCTTTTGATAGGGTATATTGACATGTCATGTTCTCTACTCTACATGTGATGGGCTTTGCCGGAGGATTTATGAAAGCTTTAGGAGTACTATACAGTGCATCCGGAAAGTATTCACTTCAATTTTTCCACATTTTGTTATATTACAACCTTATTCCAAATATTAAATTCATTATTTTCCTCAAAATTCTACAAACAATACCTCATAATGACAATGTGAAAGAAGTTTGTTTGAAATCTTTGCAGCTATATTAAAAATAAAAAAAATAAAAAACACATGTACATAATTATTTACAGTAGGCATGCACCGATACTGTTATCAGTGCTGATATTAAGCATTTGAGCGAGTATCGGTACTCCCGATACCAAAACCGATACTTTGTGGTGCGATTTGCGTCAATACAAAATGAATGGGCACAAATCGCACTGCAAAGTATCGTATGTATTTTGAACAGGAATTCCTGTCTGAATCGCATACGGTTTCCCCCCACTGCTCCTGTGTGTGTGTGTGTGTATATATACAAAGGTATTAAAGCACCATCTAGCGCTTGAGAAATTGAGAACTTGAGAAGGGGCGTGGAGAGCGGTCCCATTGGTGTGTCAGTCTATAGGCTGCTCCATAGGCTCCTGTGCTGATCTGGGCCAGGTGTGTGCCATAGGCAGCCCTTCCATCTGCTGCTTCCTTCTGCTGGGTCCAGGTTCACCACACAACCAACACATTTTTTTGTATTGACGCAAATCGCACCACCAAGTATACACATTTTTTTGTATTGATGCAAATCCCACCACCAAGTATCGGTACTCCGCATCGACGAATACTTGACCGACAGTATCGGTACTCGCCGATAAAAAAAAAAAAAAACGATATTGATGCAACCCTAATTTACAGCCTTTGCTAATGATACTCAGAATTTAGCTCAGGTGCATCCTGTTTCCGCTGATCATCCTTGAGCCCGGGTTCACACTATAATCTCAGCGATCGCATGTGATTCACACCCGCACTGCAGGTGCCGATCACATGCGATCTCTGAGCAATGCGAGTTCAGGCATACAGTTGTATGGCATTGGATTCACACAGAAAATAGCGCAGGGTCTTGTTTTCCCCTGCACTAGAATCGGATCGCATGGGTGTTCTCACCTATGTGATCCAATTCCTATGCGAATTCACAGCTCGCACTGTGATCTGTGAACTAAACTGGGGGTGTCAATAACTTTGTTAATGACACCCGCAGTGGTTCGCACAAGGCAGTGTGAACTGCCTGCGGAAGAGGAGCAATGCGAGAACCAGCGCTGTAATCAAGCTGGTTCTCGCATCGCACTAGTGTGAACCCAGGGTGAGATGTTTCTAAAACTTGATTTGAGTCCACCTATGGTAAATTAAGTTGAATGGACATGATTTGGGAAGGCACACACCTGTCTATATATAATTCCCACAGTTAGCAGTGCATGTCAGAGCACAAACCAAGCCATGAAGTCAAAGGAATTGTCTGTAGACCTCAGAGAAAGGATTGTATGGAGACACAGATCTGGGGAAGGGTACAGAAACATTTCTGCAGCATTGAAGGTCCCAATGAGCATAGTGGCCTCCATCATCTGTAAACAGAAGAACTTTGGAACCACCAGGACTCTTCTTAGAGCGGGCTGCCTGGCCAAACTGAGCAAATGGGGTAGAAGGGCCTTAGGGAGGAGAGCAAGAACCCGACGGTCACTCTAACAGAGCTCCACCGTTTCTTTGTGGAGAGAGAACCTTCCAGAAGAGCAACTATCTCTGCAGCACTCCACCAATCAGGCCTGTATGGTAGAGCGACCACACGGAAGCCACTCCTTAGTAAAAGGCACATGACAGCCCGCCTGTAGTTTGTCAAAAGGCACCTGATGGACTCAGACCATGAGAAACAATTCTCTGGTTTGATAAAACAAAGATTGAACTCTTTGGCTTGAATGGCAAGCGTCATGTCTGGAGGAAACCAGGCACCGCTCATCACCTGGCCAATAACATCCCTACAGTGAAGCATGGTGGTGACGGCATCATGATGTGGGGATGTTTTTCAGTGGCAGGGACTGGGAGACTAGTCCGGATCGAAGGAAAGATGAATGCAGCAATGTACAGATACATCCTTGATGAAAACCTGCTCCAGAGTGCTCTGGACCTTAGAATGGGGCGAAGGCTCATCTTCCAACAGGACAATAACTCTAAGCACACAGCAAAGATAAGAAAGGAGTGGCTATGGGGCAACTCTGTGAATGTCGTTAAGTGGCCCAGCCAGAGCCCGGACTTGAACCCGATTGAACATCTCTAGAGAGATCTGAAAATGGCTGTGCACCGACGCTCCCCATACAACTTGATGGAGCTTGAGGGGTCCTGCAAAGAAGATTGGGAGAAACTGCCCAAAAATAGTTGTGCCAAGCTTGTAGCATCATACTCAAAAAGTCTTGAGGCTGTAATTAGTGCCCAAGGTGCTTCAACAAAGTATTGAGCAAAGGCTGTAAATACGTATGTACATGTTTTATTTTTTTCATTTTTTATTTTTAGTAAATTTGCAAAGATTTCAAACAAACTTCTTTCACGATGTCATTATGAGGTATTGTGTGTAAAAGACAATTAGCACCACCTTCCTAAAATGCTACCTGAAAAACAAACAACATAACAATGAATTAAAAATATTAATAATTGATATATCACAGCTGCTGTACACTTCCAGTGAATTCGCCTTACCAAACCGCTTAATAATTAACCACTTCGATACCAGCCACTTTCCCCCCTTTCTGCTCCTCGCGTCTTCTGCAGATAATGATACTACGTGCACAGCATCACCATCCGTTATACCTGCTCACCTCATACATGAGTCAGGTAGACTCAGAAACAATTCCTTTACTTTCAACTATGGTCTCATCTCTTCCACATCCAAACTGCTACTCTATAGCCACTCTTAAATCAGTAGCTTCCCAGGGGGATCATGTAGATCGCGATAATGATCTCTCATATATACAGCCCCACTGCTTCTCTCCTTCCTCCACACCAGTAATATCGCTCGGTATTCCTTTTAGGATATGACTCTACAATCATGCAACAATAAATAGAGGATACATAGTGCTCCCCCCTATTTGTAACATTTATTAAAATACCCCAATAAAAACACACTTACAAGATATTCAATCAAAACCGGCTCAATGCAATTCAATTGCATCCGCCTGCTCACCACTGTGGCTGCATGACATCACAGGCTCGGCTCCTCCCCTCTACACACGTATCGCCATCTGATTGGGTTTTCACATATGAACTTTAATAGTACTTATTACATAGATTGTATTTATGTATTATTCAACATTATGGAGGTATTGTTTGTAGAATTTTGAGGAAAATAATGAATTTAATCAATTTTGGATAAGGCTGTAACATAACAAAATGTAGAAAAAGTGAAGTGCTGTGAATACCTTCCAGATGCACTGTATTTCAATCCTGTCACCACCATCAGACTCCCATTCAGTATGAACTACCCTTTAAACATCAATAATGGCACTCAACACCAGGGCTTTCACCTTTCACTCCTCTTGTTTGCCCTTTCTATTGATCATCTGGCAGCCAGAATACATGTTATTGCTAACATTCATGGCATCGCCAATAAATATTCCCAATATAAAAATATCCCTTTTTACTCATGATGTCTTATTGTCTCTTGCCAATTCCCACATCTCCCTTCCTAACCTACTTCAGCAAATATTTCAATTTGGCCTCTTTTGAGATTATAATGTGGACGAGGACAGGCTGAAAGCAGTGCCTGTGTATTCAAGGGGCCCCCCCAACCAAAATTCAACTTTCTCTTTTAAAGGATAAGTTCACCTTTCAGAACATGTTACACCCATAATTAACCACTTGCTTACAGGGCACTTAAACCCCCCTCCTATCCAGACCAATTTTCATCTTTCAGCGCCGACGCACTTTGAATGACAATTGCGCGGCCATACAACACTGTACCCAAATGAAATTTTTATAATTTTTTCCCCACAAATAGAGCTTTCTTTTGGTGGTATTTGATCACCTCTGCAGTTTTTATTTTTTGTTAAAAAATTTTTTAAAAGACTGAATTTAAACATTTTTTTTTTTTTTTTTTTTTAATATTTTGTTATAAAATTTTAAAAAGGGTAATTTTTCTCCTTCATTGATGTACGCTGATGAAGCGGCACTGATGGGCACCGATAGGTGGCAATAATGGGCACTGATTTGGTACATTGATAGGCAACACTGCTAGGTGGTACTGACTGGCACCACTGGTGGGCATTGATAGGTGGCACTTGTGGGCATTGATTCGTGGCACTGTGGGCACTGTCAGGTGGCAATGTCAGATGGCACTGGCAGGGGGTACTGGTGGCACAATTGAGGCATTATTGCCTCCTCCTCTTCGGGACCGATGTCCCTTGCTGATGAGCCGGTGATTGGCTTTTTTTTCTCCTCGCACTGTCAACGCGAGGAGAAAAAAAAAAACGATCACAGAGCTTTTGTTTTGATCATGCGATCAGCTGTCATTGGCTGACAGCTGATCACATGGTAAGGGGCCGCGACCGGCCCCTTACTTGGATCGGTGATCACCCGAGTCTCAGTGACTCATATGACGGCCTCCGGGGAATTCAGGTCCGCGCTGTAGCCGTCATTCGGCTATATCGCAGATATCAAGCGGTTTTCTGTAAAGATGAACTTACCCTTTAAGGAAAAACGCTCCCTATCAACTTAAAGTGGAAGTAAACCCATCCATTTAACCATTTCAAATAAGTAAACTTTACGGAATGTAACCCTCCTATTGGTTGTGCTCTCAACCAGACAATGGCTAGTGTCATAACTGATCATATGTGCAGCATCATGGCAGTTGTAGATTAAACAGAGGCCAAGATGGCAGCTTCCTTGGCGGAAAAAAATAGGAGGGTTTACTTCAACTTTAATGGACCTCCCATACCTACAGCTTAGTCATTACCTATTGTCACTCTCCACGACCTGGACTTTTCCAGCGCCTTCCTTGTTTGAAAAACTATGCTACATGGTTCTATACATAAAGAATTGGACTTGATTTATATACATCTCACTGCATTACCGGATTCTGCTAATCATTCCCTTTGTCATCCATACATAACCTATCAGGAAAAGGAGTTCTCATCTACTCACATGAGCGTTAGTCTGATATATAGGAAAATGCTACTTCACTTCTATTTGCACTCTCACAAGACAGAATATTTATAAAAATATGATGAAATGGCACATGACACCAATCAGGTTTCCTTATATCTACCCAGACGCATCCTCCCTATGTTGGAGAAACTGTGGTCAGGATGGATCATGGAGTCATATTTTTTGATTTTGCCCTGTTCAAAAATATTGGACTATGGTACAGCTGTTAATCAGGGAACTATCAGTGGGTAGTTATAACCATCTGTATCCAACTATAACAAATATAAATACATTTAATGGATGAGCCTTACAGTATTAACTTATTGTCCGTTTACTGGAGAAAATCATATCCAATGCTATAATGACAAAAGTATAATGTGGCGATATTGTGGTACATGTTTTTCTTCACTCTGACTATGAAACCAAATTGACTATGTAATCACTGCTGGGTAAATGCATGTACAATTGAAGCATTTAGCATACTTCTGAGCTGGGAACCCATGATCCCCAATGATCAGGAACTGTATTGTCAATGACCCTAGATGCTTCAGTTTGCATTTAATGTGATTTAGAGCAAACAGATGGTTCTTCACTGAGATTTTCTAAGCAATAAACCATTCGGCCTAATGCACGTATCCTTCACCACAGGCCGTCCAGTTGTGTAATATAGTTTACAAAATGTTTGATAGTAGAAACAGTTGAGAAAATAACAAAAAAAAAAAAACAAAAAACAAGAAAAAAACAAAAAAACACGCACACAAAAGTAAATGTCTGTTAAAGTTTATTTTTACAATATCCAAGTATAACCAAATTTCAAACAAGAGTCAGGCTACTTTATAATAATAATAACAAAAAAAAAAAAACATGTATGGATAAAAAAAAAAAAAGTGACTTATTTACAGTGCCAGATCCATTTATTGGTTTTCTAATTTGCCATATGCAGCTCAGAAAATTAAAAATATAAAATACAGGCAAGTATAAAGTTATAGTTTACAGTTCCCTATTCTGACATTATAGAAAAGCAGTGAAAATATTTGTGCACACTACAAACATCAATTCATTGTCACATTGTAACTTTAAAATTCCTTATTGCTCAGAAGATGGCAACACATTTTTATGTGAGGGTTTAATATATAAATATTTTATATTGTATGCATTGGTATAAATGTCACTAGGGGATATTTCTCTCAAAAGTTTGGTTACCTTATATTCTGTAAAAAGTTTCATAGAGTGTTAAAAGTAATCTGGATGTTTAAAGGGGAACTAAACTCTCTCAATTAAGGGTCCTTTTACACTAATCGGTTTTTGATCGGTTTTTCAGAAAAAAAAAAAAAAAGTAGAAGAAAATTACATGCACTACAGTTTGTGAAATTGAGTCACATGTCCATATTTCACAGGTGCATTGCGGGGAGTCAGGCAACCAGAAACGCAACCAGAAACTAATAGCATTAGTAAATAGATAGTAAATATTTACTTGTTTTAAACTTTTTTTTTTTTACATTTCTTCAGTTACTTCCTGGCTTCTGGCCTAGCCCAAAATGATCAATCAACTTGTGTACAACCAGTCTGTCAGGTTTTTCTGGAGCGATCAGAGCTGCTGCCTATACCCGGTAAAACCCCATGGTTAAGATGTGTTTTTACTACACACCCCAAAGCACTCATGTAGTGTCAGGGGTTGCAATGGTGACCCCGCCCAATGCTCCAGGGGGCCTGTGCGGCCTCCCTATCATATTCTGTTTTTCACTTGGACAGGAGGGGCGGCATATATAGGAACCGACCTGCACTGAAACTCTCCATTTTCTTCCTGCAACTGCTAAAAGCTTCTCTTCCTCTCCCTTCCTCTGATATTTAGCGACTGCAGGAAGAAAATGTTCATCATGCTATTCAAAATAAAAAATTTGAAATTCTGCACCATTTCATTGTGTCCCAGGACTGGTTATCGAATCATTTAAGAGGCCCTTGCTCTTTAAATGGTTGAGCACCCGTGTGCTAGGGGGTGTTTGTCAGGATGGTTTTTCAACAAAATAAAGCACAGAGACATGGATGGGTGAGTTTGAGTGATTATTAAAAATTAATTAAATAGCGATTACAGTTTTTGGTGCTCAGATACAGTTTAGGTAGTTCATTTTATAAATCATACTATTTTCTTATTTACAAGGACAACTGTTATCTATAGAATGTGGGAATAAAACCAGGACCTTCAAAAAGTACAACATTGTTATAACCCATATGATTTCATTAGCTGAGAATTTTAAAATGGACTAGAACTAGGATTGACCAATATTACCACTTTGGGGGACATTTATAAACCCGACAAAGGCTGAAAACATGGCAATTTCCTCTGCTTACCAAATGCCATACTATATAAAAAAAAACTATTCATCATACAATATAGCACAAAATGTTCAACTGTGGAGTATAGCAGTAGCACTCTAAAATATGCAGAAATTGCCTTTCTTAACCAGATTTGCTTTGCAATTATTACCCTTATGTCACAGCACCATGTTATAACCACCTTTTAACGTTTTCCTAAACAATGGTATTTCACAGCCTTTAAAGGGAATTATGGGTTTGTTTTGTTCTTTGTATACTTACCTAGGTAGATGCAGCATCGGTCCAATGCTGCATCTGTTCCCCGCCCCCTCTACACTGAGAACGATCAAACATCGCCAATGGTTTAGTTCTCACAGATCCCCGAGTGGAGAGCTGCTGACTGTCAATCAGCAGCTCTACTCTGCTCCTCCGCACTCACTGGAGCGCTGAGCTGTGGAGGCAACGGTGCAGCCATCTCAGTGTCTCAGCGGCTCGCTGAGACGGACATCTGTCCAGGCACCTGGTGGATCCACTTTATTGTCGTGATTTTGCGGTGCCTGGAATGATTTCAGTGACGTCAGCAGAGAGCGACTTCAGAACGCTCTCTGCTGAAAACAGGTCACAGGAGTGCAAAACGAATTGCACTTCTGTGACCGATAGGAGAAGCCCAGCCAAACGAGCTCAGGCTGGACTTGTCCTTTAAGGCACTGGCCCATCATTGGACTTACTTGAGAGAGAGTGCAGGACTTTTGAGATATAATGACTCAAAATGACTGTATATATTATGCCTGGTATGCCAGGCTTGCACCACCAAACAAGCATCTGGCCATTTAAAAGCCCTGCTCAATGTTCAAACGGGGTTCCCATATGTGTGATGTATGCATAATTCTCAGCAAGATTTGCTAGATACCATATGAGCCAATTCTCAGTTAAGAAGCTTTTTACCAAAACAAAAGTATTAGGGATTTACATCTTGTAAATAGCAAATTTTGAAACAAAGCTGCCAGGAAAGCAGCCACATTTTTCTCACATAAATTATTTTTAATGCATCAAACAGTGTCACTACCATTTTCTTCCAGGTATGGGATCTAAAAAAATCGAAAACACACAACACAAAAAAAAAAAACCACTAGCATGTGGTCCAGGACTTCTGACTTTCCTGATCTACATCCTTGTTTCTGGCCACTGTCTCAAAGTACTGCATTCAAAGACAGACATTCAACTTGTATTTTCAGAAGATCAGCAATATATGCCTCCATATTTCTCAGTGAAGTTTCCTGTAATTTTACATTTAGCAAATACCTGTATTTAGGCACAGCACTGTATATTTACTATTATACAAGTAGTACATAGGTTTACAACACTCTTGAGTCATTGTCCAGGTCAGCTGTGACACTTATTCCCTTTCAAATTTAAATGTGTCGCTGTTGTGGTAAAGAGCAGAAATTGATAGAAACAGTGATTAATAGTATTCACACTCCTGTGACACTCATATAAATTATTTCAACAATGGTACTTTCAATTCGCTGACAGAGCTGTACATCTGGATCTACACTCTCTGCCTCCTTGGTAGATACAGACAGTGTGGAAAGGCAAAACGTGCTTGTTAACTCTTTTGGTTTTTCTTTAAGTTGCTGCAGACCTGTTTAGTAAAAAAACAGAAAAAAAAATTAAATCATGATAGACTTAATAGGATTATGCTATTTTGCAATGCGCAATTAGTCACAACTGAAAGTTTATACATATAAAAAGGCCAATAATAACTAATCCACATACTTTATAAAGCACCTCCCAACTTTTAAAATAAAGAGTTCTTATTCTAAAGTGGTAAACTCTAAAATTGCATCAACTCATAGCAACCAGATTCCCTTTGCTAAAAGTTAAACCTATCCAGGATAGATTGTGATTGGTTGTTAAGGATGGATTCACTTAAAGGATAAGTTTGTGCATTTTTTTGCAGATAAAAAAAAAAAAACACGCATTTACTATTTTTTTGGTTTTAGGAGCCTGGAAAAAATTGCAGCAGCAATCAGCAGATTGCTAATGCCATGCAGGTCTCCTGCAGACTGTCAAGTGTAAGCTGTCTGTCCGTACATCGTACATTTTACACTGACGGAAACATTCAATGAACTACTGGAGCGCTCACAGCGCCGTGGTAGTTCACTGAAATCTACAAGCCGACAGCCAAAAAGGCTGTCAGATAGTTGTAGTCTATTCATTAACAGAACACTGGTGGAGCCCGCATGGCTGCATTTTCTTTAGAATGTGGCAGCAAGCGGGGGAAGAACTGGGGGGTACGGGGACCAGTACAATTGTAACATGTTACAAAAGGTGAACTTATCCTTATAAAGATAGGAACTCTTTATTGAATAAAATAGGTCATACATTAACTGAAATTTGACAAGTGTTCAGCAGGGACCCTTCAAATTTCAAGATCTAGAAAAAGACATGGAAACCAAAGCAGACATATAATATGGTATTACCACCAGACACTTATCCACTCACCCCAATTAGAGGTGGGGCTCAGTGGCTTGCAGCATATAGAGAAAACACAGCACTATACCAAGGAGACACCTGTATTCGAGAAAGATGCCACATATAGAGCCTCAGAGATCTAGTGTCTGATAGAATACAAATCAAGTATCAAAAAAATTGGACTTTTATTGGATACTAAATAAACCAAAACAAAAATGCATACAATTATCAAATCCTCCACCATTCACAGTCTAAAGACAACATTGTCTATAGACAAACAGACAGAGCGTCCTCACTGCATGTGCATCAACAATGGGAACCATAAAAAAGCACTGTGTAAGCGATGTGCAATATTGAAATGACACCGCCAGGGCCAGGCAGTCCTTATGTGGGTGTAAAGAAAGGCAAAAATTGCACAAATCAAAAAATCCAAATGCTACAGTCTATGGCTGAGAGGAACACACAGGGAAGGTAATCTGTGCGGGGAGTTGGATGGTAGCTAATGAAGTCTCACCCCATACACACTGATCTGAAGGGATCTGGGAAGCAATAGATGAACTGACATCATCTGTGATCATTGTCATGAAGTAGAGCCAGTTTCCAGCAGTAGGAGCACGAGTGGCAGATATTCATATCTAGTACATAATATACCTTGTCCAGGTGTGAGGATGGATACTCTGCAGATGATGAATATTGCCATGCTCTATCGTCAGCTGGGATGAAGGCAACAGCAATGTTCCATAGAGCCAATGGCCGTAACAGCTGAGTGAGGGATATCCCAATTTTTTGCCCGTTTTCCAATTTCCTTGTGGCAGCATACGCCACACCAGGCTCGGAGTCTTATCACCCAGAGTATATGGGGAGTGACACCCTTCGAATTTCGATGTATGGGCAGGCTGGTTGTATAAAATTTGATTAATTGACTTGTGTACAACAACCTGATGGGTTTTTCCAGAGCGATCAGTGCCGCTGACTATAGCTGGCAATACTGATCATTGTATTCTGATGGTGGTGAAGGTTCCCTTGCTGTCAGAATACAACAGCACAGCAGGGAGGATTCCCCCATCCACACAAAGGTGGTGGATTGAACGTAAAAATAAGATCAATGTATGGGCTGCCTAAGGGTGTTTAAATAGGTATAAAAAGGAACTTGTAAATAATATGGATTTGCTAGCTGTAGCACTGTTTTCTTATATTAAGTCAAATGTTTAGACATTTCATGAGAGAAAAAGGTGTGATAAAAATATGATCATGACTGAAAGGTCCTTTGACTTTATTGCTGAATATTGAAAAATCACATTTTGGAGTTCTAGATAAAAATTTAAGTCTGAATTTAAGAAACTGAATTGTTACCATTAGAAAACACCTTTTCATTTACAAACAACAGAGAATGCCAGTCAAAATCAATATAATTTTTGGCATCTTTTTTGTTGTTTGTTACTTTAAATATTACTATACAAATTTCACATACTATTGTATGGAATAGTAAGAACAGCTCTAACACCATTAAATTAGCTCTACAGTCCATTTCTTTTCTTTACCCTAATGCATTATCTGCATGAAGGTAAAAAAAAACCTCTCCATTACCTGTCTTACCCACCTCCACTGCTAAACACTTACCCGACTCATCTCCCCATCTCAGCTGCAGCACCACTCATTAAACTACCTGGTCTCACAGGAGATACTGAGAGCAATGGGAGCCATAGCCTCCTGCTGCTGTCAGTGAAACTCCTGTGAGGAGGGAAGGGGTGTGTGGCTTACCGCCGCTGTGTGTGTGTCTATAGATGCACACAAGCTGGCTCGGTGCATGCACGCACGGATGCACTCTTAGCACCAGGCTTTCTGAGGAGAAGGGAGGACTGAACACCACCGTCTTGGAACTGCCTATGAGGAGGTAACGGACCTTTCTGTGCAATATCACGCCACAGGGCAGATAAGTAGGTTTTTTTTATTTTAACATTAAAAAAACACAGCCTTCCTTATAACTTTAACCCTTTTACAGCCACCGACAGACTTTGGTGGCAGCAGGGGATTTTATACACAATCCCAGCGACTGCAGCCGCTGTGTGTGTAAATCTGACAAGCCAACTCTCAGATGAGCGGCTGCACAGCCGCCAGGTTGCTTCTACACACCCTAGTAACAGCTGGGGAAATAACGAATGCAGTGCGGTCTAAACTGCATTAGCTTAACTTGAGGACACGTGAGAGATCAGGGGTCTTTTAGAACTGGGATGTCTCATTAAGTGCTTCCCGTCTGGCCATTGTACATGTACTGCTCTGGAGAATGTATGGGTATGTCCTGTCAGAAGCGTGCCCTCAGGAAACACAGCGGTGCAACCTGTGACTACTGTGTTCACCAGACACAGCAAATCAAACGGGGGTACAGGCCTGCTGTGGCTGGCCCTGGTACCATGTGATCGCGGTGACCAATCACAGTGATCACATTACCTATAGTAAATAACGGCTGTCATTCATGACGCCATTGTTTACTACTGTGATTGGTCATGGTACAGTGCCAATCAAAGAGGCCCTGTACTATGTGATAGCTGTTGCCAATAACAACTATCATAGTAGTACTCAATGGGGCATGAATGCACTGTCACAAACAAATTTGTATAAGCAATCACAAAAAAAATAAAAAAATAAAAATCAGTCACCCAGTTTAGTATAGTGTCACTGTGGTGACACTGCACTACTATGGCGATAGTATATGGTTGTGATCATGTACAATGGCTGGCTACTCTAATATCACTCTGTGCTAGACATTGTCTCTGATCATTGCCACAGCAATGCAATCTCACCAGATGACTGCTGCTAGTCAGTGTTCTTAGCTAGCACACCTGTCCCAGTGTCTCTGACCATCGCCACACCAGTCAGTGTCACCATAATGACTATATATGTGTGATGTTCTCTAGAGGAGCCACCCATGTTCGAATCGCTCTTCAGAGAGCATTTTACAGGCATGTGTTATATCGTCTCCTCGTCATGTGCTTTATCTGGATTTATTAGCATCCCAAATGAACAAAATGCTATACTTCTCATTGAAGTCCTCTTTTTCCACTGGACTCCAAGAACCGAATTTCAAAATGTTACCTCAAAAGTACAAAACCTCTGACATTCTACACAGAACTTTTCCTGAAGTGCCCGATACCTGCTGGAGATGTATAGAGGCAAAATGTCTTCTGGTCGTGCCGTGAACCATTCTGGATTCAGGTTAGGGACCAGTCTAAAAAATTCACAGATTACACACTTCACCACAATCCAGCTTTCTTTCTACTGCACCTGTCTTCCATACCCACAAAGACATATCGAAAATCTACTTAACGTAATTTGCAGAACACTGACAAAAGCTGTACTCCTGCCAAATGACTTCCCTGGGATGTTTTTACATTCTCAACTGATGGATAGGCTCTACTGTTTGGAGGAGACTCAGGGCAGTAATTGGCCCCACTCTGGTCTGGATGCCCCCCCCCCCCCATCCACCCCATTCTTTCCCACTTTCCCCTAAACCCTTTGCGCACTCCTGGGATCTAAATCTCAACCCCCCCCCCCCCCCCCCGATTCCTTCTTACTATATTTATTTTGACTCTCATGATTTTGCAGGTACCCCTAAATTCTTACCCTGATGCTATCTCTATGCAATTGGTCGTGTTTGCCATTACTTGTTGTAAAACATTGATATATGTTACACTCATTGTATCACGACTATTACTTTGTGTATATTATTCCAATACCTGTTTAAATTGTATTTTGAAAACACAAAAAAATAATTTATAAGGAAAAACAAAAATACTGTAATAGTATTAGCCACTAGTGCATTCCTCTTTAGTCTCTATAAGTTTTATAAAGTTGAGCACTAATAATAGTATAATCAAGAATCTTTGACTTACGTGCAATAATTGGGTCAACATCTCTTGTTTGTGTGGCTACATTTGATGCACAGACTTGCCCTACTTGTATTAGCAGTGACATGGTGTCTTCATACAGTGGTGGAAATGCTTGGCAGAAGGATACTAAACAGGGCAAGGTCGGCATGAAAAATATATAACGCTTAGCTTGAGTTAGTACTGCAAACAAAAAGAAACAAAAAAGAAAAAAAAAAGAAAAAAACTTGTATTTAGAAATTCTAGTAATTGCTTTAAGATTTTACAAGTAAATAAACAAATTTTGTATGTTGCCAAGAGGGAAAACAGATTGGTGCGTGTGTGTTTTAGACCAAGTTGTCCTAGGCTTGGAAAACTTAACTTTAAACTTTTAAGTATGTTAAGTGCTATTCTCTGTATTCATTGATTACATACCATAAAACATTTACAGTTTACCCTGAATGGGCACAAAGGCCTGAAAATCAATTTTATACCCATACATTTGAAAGCATTTAGAGCTTGAAGACAACTAAATCACTGCTGGTAAGTTTATTACTTTGAATCCTCCTTTTTTTCTGTGTGAAGTGTTTGGGCAACGCTAATATGACTGGGACTTAAGATCTGGCAGAGAAAAGCATCCTATCTACATTGGGCTAAAACATTCAAACATTTGTGTGGGATTCCCCTGGCTCAACAGGACAGGCGCATCTGTTTTTCTGGACCCACCCCTAGTTCTTACCTGCACTCTGGCACATAAGAGTGTGTACCTGTAACTATATGCAAACCTGACTTAACTTTACATTATACATAACACAAACCATACATACTGCACACTACATCAAGCGCAAATATTACTTATACTGAGTACAAATTGCACTACACATTTACAACATACACCATGTCTTACACAATGTATTTTGCACCTCCACTTTACAAATTGTATCCCACACATCATACACATTATACCAAACACATGCTATGTATATTACAAACCGCACCAACCCCACATCACACACCCTTGACCATTAACTCTGAAATTTCAGGCACTCTGGTTATATTTGAAGCCTTCTTTCCTATTCTTTCTAGTACCTTTAACTTAGTGGGTGGCCAGTGGCTTATGTTACATCCCCAATAGCATCTCCCTTCACCACTGGAGGCTGCCAGCCTTCATTGCACCTAGTAGATTAGTAGTCATTGTTTAGGTACTGTTTTATAGCTCTCTATTAAAATACCTCTTTACACTAAAGCCTAGTACACACTATTCATTTTTTTTTCATTCAACTCAGCAGACAAAAAAAAAAATAAAAAAAAAAAACTAAAGAGCTTGGGAGGAGATCTCGTATGAACAATTCGATGTTAGTACAGCGATCTTCCCTGCTGAGCTATTGTGTTCTGCCAGAACACACCAGTCAGTGCTCTCAGACATTGGCTGAGAGCGCTGATCGGCAGATCTTTTTCGATTATGCCCCGGATCAGCTGCTGTACACACGGGCCAATACTGCCCGATATTTCGGCCTTAACAGTCTGTGATTAAGTTAGTTTATGCCCCTTGTAATACTTTACACAATTGTGACCATTGGTTAGGAAATCTTTAATTCCATCTCTCAGTAAAAAAGGCTGCTCTACATTAGTCATCAGTTGCCATGTGACCTTTTATTCCCCCTAATAAAAACCCTTAAAAGTGACCTTTATGATCAACTCTAATAAATAATAAACTCCTCTCTACCACTCAGGTAAGTAATTAGGTGTCCTTTCCAGGTTTCAATGTTTGTATTTGATGTGTACTTGCAAAACTACAACAAGCTAAACAAACTACAACTAAAAAGCTCTCTCTGCTTCAGAGGTAAGTGATTTAGGCTCCGTTCACACCTAGGCGTTTTTGGGCATTTTTCTGCTCCAAGCCTCAGCTCTAAAAATGCCCAACAGGACAAATCCCATTCATTTCAATGGCCCCTATTCACATCTGAGCGTTCTGTTGCTTAAAGCAAAATGTCCATCATCCAAAAAAAGTACATAAGCTTCTTTTTTTGGAAGATTACAGGCGTTTTACTGCTTTTACGTTGGTGACCTTTTAACCTTGAAAACACCAGTGTACAAAAAAGCTGCAAAAACTCCTGAAAAAAACACCAGAAAAAACGCCTGTCTAATAGCAACGCCTAGATGTGCACGGAGCCCAAGTGAACATTTGTGCTCACCAATTAAAAGTACAAAAGTTTTAGGTAGGGGTGAAGAAATGCTATAAAATAAAAATACTTTGAAAAATATATACATATATTTACAAAATGTAAATTGAGATAACAGAAGAAAAATGTAAATTAAATCAATATTTGGTGCGACTACCCTTTGGCTTCAAACCGGCATCAATTCTTACACTTGCACAAATTTAGGGATTTTGTAGGATTAGAGTCAGGTGTATGATTAGCCAATTATACCAAAAAGGTGCTAATGATCATCAATTGCATATGTAGGTTGAAACAGTCAATAACTGAAAACAGAAACAGATGTGTAGGAGGTGTAAAACTGGATGAGGAACAGCCAAACTCTGCTACCAAGGTGAGGTTGTGGAAGACCATTTCATGTCACAGGTCATACACCATGGCAAGATTGATCACAGAAATACACAAGGTAGTTATACTGCATCAGGAAGGTCTCTCCAAGGCAAAGATTTCAAAGCAGACTGGCGTTTTTAAGATGTGCTGTTCAAGCTCTTTTGAAGAAGCACAAAGAAACAGGCAATGTTGAGGACTGTAGATGCAGTGGTGGGCCAAGGAGATTTCATGCAGCAGATGAAAAACACAACATGCTTACTTCTCTTCGACATCAAATGATGTCCAGCAGTGCAATCAGCACAGAACTGGCAGAAACCAGTGGGACCCAGATACACCCATCTACTGTCCAGAGAAGTCTTGCAGAAGTGGTCCTTATGGAAAAATTGTGTCCAAAAAGCCATACCTCCGACGTGGAAACAAGGCTAAGCAACTCAACTATACACAAAAACATAGGAACTGGGTGCAGAAAAATTACAGCAGGTGCTCTAGAATGAGGAGTCAAAATGTAAAATATTTGCCTGTAGCAGGAGGTAGTTTGTTTAGAGTAAAACAAAAAAAACAAAAAAAAAAAAAAAAAAGAACAAGGAGTCCTGGAGGTAATGTTCTGGCCCCTACAGAGCCCTGATCTCATCATCATAGAGTCTAGTGTGAAAATACACGAATAGACAGACGGGTCTGAGACAGCCTACATGCACAGAAGATCTCTAGTTAGTTCTTCAAAATGTTTGTAACAACCTACCTTCCAAAACTGTGTGTAAGTGTACTGAGAAGAACTGATGCTGGTTTGAAGGCAGAGGGTGGTCACACCAAATATTGATTTGCTTTGGATTTCTCTTCTAGTCATTTACTTTCAATTTTGTGAACTTTGTAAAATAATCTATTAACTATTTCTGAAAGCATTCCTAATTTACATTATTTTTCACACATGCCTACAATTTTGGCACAGTAGCGTATATTGCCTTTAATAATGGTTAGATGGTTTTGACTTTTTTTTTTAATGTAGCCACTATGTTTAGTGGTTGATCTTCAATAAACGGTTGGATTTTATATAAGTGTGTACTGGTAATTTCTTTGAGAGCTAGTCCACCTCAACAGTCCCACAAATTTCTGCTTTTTTTGTCCTGGGGGGGGTGTTGCTTTTTGTCGACACAGCAGCAGTAAAATGCCATGGGACATCAACAATGTGGAAAGCCAGGACTCAGATATTCAGCAAAGTATGTATTTGCACCAGGGACAGGGGAGGTGTTGGTAGGAAGAATATATGCACATTTTCTAGGATTGTTTCTAGAATTGTTGCCTGGATTTTTACTTCAATGTAAATGCCAATTTGTTCTGCAAATTTAAAAAAGCAACACCATTTTAGCAACAAAACACAAGATTTGATAGAGACAGCAAACAAGGTCATTCCATTGTCATATGATTTAGATCAGAATCCAAGGTCTTCTATAGAAACCTGATAATCTAAATGATTATTTGGTAGACAGGCCAACCATATGATTGGAAAGGGCATGTAGATCTAGATGGGAAAGTAAAAATATATAAAAAGCAATATATACATATGCCGGTACACTTATCTTAGATATTACACAACCTACTACAATAACAACACACATACAAATAATTTACCTGTGAGTAAGGTCCCCATAACATTAATGGCTAGACGTGCCATGCTAAGAGATTTTGGTAAAGCATACTGGCTGCATAGGTGTGAAAGAAGCTGTATTGCAAAGATCTATAAATCAATAAAACAAATCTATATCACTTACATTAGGAACTATGCAAATGTCATTATTCACAATCAAGAATATATTAAAATAAAAGCTGTGACTACGCTAGCTTTAGTAAACTGCAACTTGGACTTTATGTAAAGCTGGCCATACATTATACAATTTTCTTATTCAATTTCCTTTAGATTTACCTTCAGCTATCTAGTACAAGGGCCTGTGACTGCATACAAATTGAAAAAGTGTTTAGGTTTGACCCCATATTATATGGTTTTGGTAAATCTAAAGGAAAATTGTATAATGTATGGCCAGCCTAAGACACATACAGGTGCCTGCAGCCTGAAGATCTAGGTACTTGGTTATGTTATCTCTTCTACACTTTGAGCCTTCCCTTTAGGAGAGGTCACGTGGCCAAAGGTCTAGGCTTTCAGACATATCAACATTTCCTCCAGAAATTCAAGGATTTAACTCCCCTCTTACCCTTTATTTAACCCAGCAAGACTTTTAAAAACATAGGAAAAAACATTTGACAGCAAGTCTATTTCAACTCCTTCACCCCCATACTATAGCCGAAAGACTGCTACAGTGCGGGCCTAAATTGCCGGAAAGGCTTTCGTGTACGTCCTCACATGCATGAGCTGCCTGCAGGGGTGGCCCGCTCTGTAATCAGAGAGTCTACGAAACGCGGGTGATCATAGATCGGAGTAAGGGTCTGATCCCGAACCCTTACCATGTGATCAGCTGTCAGCCAATGACAGCTGATCACGTGATGTAAACGGCTATTTTTTTTTTCTTCACGCTGATCACTGGCTTCTGTAGAGGGACATTGGTCCTGAACAGAGAGCCACCGCCGCCTCATCTGTGCCCACCAGTGCCACCTATCAATGCCCTGATCAATCAGTGCAGCCTCATCAGCGCACATCAATAAATGAGAAAAAATACCTGTTTGCAAAATTTTATAACAAACTATGAAATCTGGTTTATTTATTTTTTTTCAAAATTTCTGGTCTTTTTTTTGTTTGTTTAGCAAAAAATAAAAACCCCAGTCTTGATTAAAATACCACCAAAAGAAAGCTCTACTTGTGTGAAAAAGACTTAGAAATACCGTCACCGGTAAGTCTAAGAGCCTTTCAGGACAACCCTTGGAGAGAGCGCAGCTCCGTCCATTTTCCAGGAAACACATGCAGCCTTTACATCCCTCCTCTTCCACCATGACATACTGGAAAACAAAGAACAGAAAACCACCAAACAACCATGACAGATAGTTCTCTCCCTTTTATCTTAGAAGTGGTTTTAAGTAAGATTGTCCTGAAAGGCTCTTAGAAATACCATCACCGATTAGTCCAAGTCTTTCTCAAATCGCCTTTCAGGACAACCTTGGAGAGGATAACCGAGAAACTAACCCTCAGGTGGGACCACTGCCTGCAGTACCTTCTTGCCGAAGGCTTGATCTGCGGCGGACAGTAGGCCCAACCTATAATGTTGGAGAAATGTTGAGAAGTTGGACCATGTGGCAGCCTTGCATATTTGTTCAGGCGTAGCACCGGCCCTTTCGGCCCAGGAAACTGCCATAGATTTTGTAGAATGAACAGCAATACCCGAGGGGGGTATTTCTCCCTTAGCTTTGTAGGCCTCTGTGATTGCCCATTTAAGCCACCCGCCCAGAGTGCTTTTGGAAGCTTTTTCCCCTTTACATGAACCTGAGAATATCACGAAGAGAGCATTTGATTTTCTAAATTCTTTGGTGACTTTTATAAAGGGCCTGAAGCTTGCCTACTCTTTTGCCGACGTGATGGCTACCAGAAAAATTGTTTTAAGAACTAAGCTTTTTAAGGATGCTTCCTGTAAGGGTTCAAAACACAGCTCCCGTGAGACCCTGTAAAACAGCCAAATCCCAACTGGGAAAAACTTTAAGGGCTACTGGCCTATTCCGTGTAAGTGCCCTAAAAAAATCTTGAAATTAAGACCTCTCTGGATAGAGTCTTCTTGAACAAAACTGATGGAGCCGCCACCTGGGATTTCAGGGTGCTGGCTGCCAGCCCCTTCTCCATTCAGTCATGGAGAAATTCTAAGACTGACACTAAATTTTTAACCTGGAGGCATTTATAAGTGCACCAGGAATTGAACGTTTTCCAAACTTTGTTATATGGCCTGAGTTACCTCCTTCCTACCGGAGAGTAGGGTCTTCACTAATTTATCAGACAGTCCCTTGGCCTGTAGGAGGTCTTCTTCAGAAACCAAGCAGTTAGATGTAACCGGTCTGCTTCTGGATCGTTCATGGACCCCTGTGTTAACAGGTCCTTTCTGGGCAGCAGCTTCCATGGAGTTTTTGCAGCCAAGTTTAGTAATGTCGCGAACCAGGGTCTTTTTGGCCAGAAGGGAGTGATCAGGATCAGTTTGGTATTTTCCTCCCTGAATTTCCTTAGGACCAGGGGTATCGGGGGGAAAACCGCAGCACAGCTGGTAATGCCACGGATGGGCAAAGCATCTATGCCTACAGCCCAGTCTTCTTGGTGGAGTGAGAAAAACTTCTGTACTTTTGAGTTCTGTTGGCTCGCGAACAGATCTATTTGAGGTTGCCCCCAAACTTCGGAGATCAGCAAGAAGACTTCTTGGCTCAGACTCCACTCTGCTTCCACCACTCTCCTTCTGCTTAGTAGATCTGCTAGAAGATTCTGTGACCCCTTTAGATGGACTGCTGACAACGAAGACACATTTTGTTCTGCCCAGGTAAGTAGCTGACTGGCCAGCTCCAGGAGTCCTCTGCTCCTGGTTCCCCCCCTTGTTTCAGTACATAAGCTACTGCAGTTGTATTGTTCGAGAGAACCTGTACATGATGTCCCTTTAGTGCTTGTTGAAAAGCTAGGAGACCGATAAAAATGGCCTTCAGTTCCCACCAATTTGAGGACTTTTGGGCTTCTGCTTTGGACCAGGCCCTCTGAGAGGTTTGGCTGTCCAGGTGGGCTCCCGAACCCCAAGAACTCGCGTCTGTTGTTAGACGCTTGTCTAAGGGAAAAACCCAGGAGAGACCTCTTGCTAGGTTGGTTCAATTCCTCCACCACCAGAGCGACCACTTTACGTTTGAGGTCAGCCTGATCCGTTTTTCTAATGACTCCTGGTGCGACCATTTTTGTAAGATATTCATCTGGAGAGTTCTGGAATGTAGCCTGGCCCACTGTATGGCTGGGATCGACGCCGTGAGAAGTCCTAAAACTGCCATGGCTGATCGGACTGAAACAGAGATTGGTTTGAATCGGTCTCACCGTGGATTGGATCTTCTCCATCTTCCCTTGTGGCAGAAAAAAGTTTTGAAGCACCGAGTTTATCGTATAGCCCAGGAACTTCAACTCCAGCGTTGGTTCTAGATTTGATTTTTCTAGATTCAGAAGCCACCCTAAGTTCTTGAGGTGAGCCTGAGACACTTGAAGATTTGTCAAGACCTGTTCTTTGGAGTCTGCAAAAAACAACAGGTCATCCAGACACGGGATGACCGAAATCCCTCTTAGCTTCAGAGGCTCCAGGGCTTCCGTCATTATCTTTGTAAAGATCCTGGGGGAGGATGAAAGTCTGAGCTCAGAGCTCTAATTCGGCAGAGCTCTGAATTAGAGATGCCAAACTGAAGTCCCCAGGTTGAGGGCCAGACTGAGAAAGTGTTGGGAAGCCTGGGCTATCGAGACATGTAAATAAGCATCCCTTAGATCTAGGGATGCCATAAAACAGTCTGGAGTCAGTAATTTCGTTATTGAATAGATCGAGTCAATCCGGAAATGTTTGTAATGGATCGATCTATTCCGGATTTTTAAGTTCAGAAACAACTGATACTTCCCAAAGGTTTTTTCACCAAGAAGATGTGGGAATAGAAACACCGGCCTTCCTGATGTTTTGGGACCCGGATAATCACTTCCTGTTGAATCAGATCCTGCAACAGGTTAATCGTCGCGGAAGCTTTTTCTTGGTCCTTTGGAAGAGCTGTGATATAAAATCTGCTCGGGGGGGGGCGGAGTCTCTGAAAACTTCATACTGTATCTGGGAGATGACGCTTTTCACATACAGGCTTGTAGTTTTGTGCCACTGTAGGTGAAAGCCAGACAATCTTTGCCCACTGGGGGAAGATTGTCATTCGTTCTTAGGGGGCTGGTCTGGGGGGGATCTGAACAGAACTCCTCCTCTTCCCTTACCCCTTTGGAAGACCCAACGGTTCTTCTGGTCTTGATCCCTATTTTTGTGGGGCTGTTGAACAGCACAAAAACTCTTCTTGATCAGTTGTTTATTTTTGGAAGGGCGAGCCTTTTTCTTGTCAGCTGTCCTGTCCAAGACTGTTTCAAGGTCTGGACCAAAAAGAAGAAGATCACCTGAAAAGGGTAGGCCACATAATTTTTATCTTGGAAGCTGTGTCACCAGACCCAGTTTTTAGCCAGACAGCACGTCTGTATCAGCCATGTATTTTACTGGCTTCAGCATCAATGGAAAGGACTCCAAAAAGTTCTTTCCGTGATGTATCAGCCTCTACATGGCTCTTCAGCTTCTCTACCAAGCATGCTAGGTTCCTTGCGACAACCGTGGAAGCCATAGTGGGTTTGAGGCTGGCCGATGTGGAATCCCGCACTTTTTTCAAGAGGGAGTCCGCTCTTTTATCCATCGCATCCTTCAGCACCCCGATGCTAGGTCTGTGCGACAGGAAACCTGTGAAAATGCGGCATCTACGCAGGGTTTCTTATTCCATACCTCTGACTCCCTATTTTTGAAGGGAAACCTTCTCCTAAGGGTCTTAGAAAAGAAGGGGCCTCTCTCAGGGTCCTTCCCTGCGTCCGAGAGGATTCTATGGACTGGAAACACTATGTTTAGTGTCATCTAGTCCTTGGTACATTTTATCATGAATTGACAGTTACGCCTTTTCCTCCTGTATCTCGAGGTAGTGTAGATCGCTCTCAAAAGGTCATCCACTTCCTCCAGTGATAGTTTGCACCTAGAGGCTCGGCTATCATCTTCCTCTTCTTCCTCGTCTGAATCCCTGAGGGAGGGAAAAGTACTTCTCCCCTCATCCCCTGAGTCAACGACTTCTGCTGTTCTAGAGGTGGATGCCCTAGGGCTGGACGATGGATGCTGGGGCTTAACCTGACCTGCCCGGCTCTGTACCAGTATAGTTTTGACCATACTCAACGAGTTCGTAAGCTCTCGTACTGAAGAGAACAAGTCTTTGTATTGCTGGGATGTCTCTTCTTCAACCAACTCCCTAATACAGGACCTGCACATTGCTTTCTGCCACGAATCCCTGAGGGGGTTCTTGCAGGAAGGGCATCCTCTGACTTGGGTTTGAATACTTGCTTTTTCCTAACACTTTTTCCTGCAACGAGAATACATTTAATTCACCTAAGGGTCCCTGAACAATTTCCTGCCCCTAGTGCAAAAAATAGACCACCACCAGACAGAAGGGAAAGGTGCCCTGAGCAATGCAAAACCCCAGTTAGCAGCAATCACCATGTCCAAACTGCAGGGTCCGAGCAAAGTTACCTCTGACTGTGCAGCCACAGGCTCCCTGCAGGGACGATCACACTGTACCCCTCTTACCTGGGCCTGACCTGTGCCTGGGGCGCCTGCTTCCACGGTAGCCGTCGGTCTCTTTTCCATCCTTAGCAAAGAGCGCAGCGGGGATTGAGAAAAACCCATCTGGTTTTAAATTACCCTGTCCAGGCATCATTAACGAGGGCTGGAACCAGACGCATCAATAGACCCGCCCCCTTGGCTTCTTGCTTTTCCGGTCGACAGGAACCACTTGCCGCCATGCCCCCACAGGAAGCCATGTCCCCGGACGTGACGTCACCCGCCAGTCAGGACCCGGAAACGACATGCGGGACTCACTGCCGACCAGCAGCGGCATACCGCCCGGTCACCTGAGATATACCTGTGGACCCTGAGCACTCAGACACTGACGCCTCCTGCAGGCCATTGCTTCCCCTGAGCTGGAGAGGCTGGGGACTCCGGAACACCCCCCGCCCGTACTGGGGGGGTGCTGGGATAGTCACTGCAACCCAGGTAGACACTTTAAGGTAAGCCTTCTGCCTCCACCTTGGAGAGAGTGCAGCTCCCTTGTTCCAGCATGCGCTTCCACCATGGCGGAGGAAACAATAACTGAAGCCATGGTGGAAGAGAAAATGGTGGAAGAAATTATAAAAATTTAATTTGGGTATAGTGCATCATGATCGCGCAATTGTCATTCAAAGTGTGCCAGCGCTGAAAGCTGGCCTGGACAGGAAGGGGGTTTAAGTGCCCAGTAGGCAAGTGGTTATATGCCAACTTAACTAAAAGCTAATAGCAAAACTAAGTTAAATAGAATAAGGCAGGGTTATATAAAAACATGATGGATATGGATAGATGGGGAAGGGGAAGGGGGTGTTGGTTTTGCCTGTAAACCATGAAAAATGTTTAATAAAAATGTACCCAATTAAAAAATACATGATCAATAACATACATTGGTATAAAAACTCACGCCTGCATGAAATAAATTATAAATATAGCACACGGAGTACACCAAAAATGAATATGTCCAAATATAAATATATTAAATGATCCAGGAAGTTACCTGTTTCTCCAATTCGGGCTGAGCTATGAGCTCAGGTATAAAATCCAGACATATGTGCATTGATGGTATGCCTGCAACAGTCAGGGGTAGCAGCTGACAGGGGTAGCCCTGTGGGAAATAAAAACTATGAGTAAGCGACATCAAATAAGGAAACTGTCACACTGTCCAGCTACTCTTTGGGTAAAACACAGCTAACCCGCTGTTCTCATGCCAATTAGCTGGATTTCCCATAGACTTCAATTATGTCCCATGGTTTTGGTGCACTTTCAGAAAGCACACCAAAACCGTAGGATATAATTAAAGTCTATGGAAAAGAGCAGCTAACCAGCACGGAAACTGCAGGTTAGCTGCATTTTTCCCAAAGAGCTGCAGGGCAGTGTAAAGCCACCTTTACTAAATTTGTGTAAAGAGAGGGACTTTTTACTCAAGAGAAACTCCTTTTTTTCATCCACTGAGGGAACCAGTTTAAAGCAGTAACATAAAAAATTGACAGTTACTTACCGATAACTGTTTTTCTAGGATATCTTCCAGGACGGCATAACCTGAGAGATGACTGGTCCACCTGACAGGAAACACAATCAACATTACAAGGTTAAAAGGCCCCTCCCTTCCCCCTGCACCTCAGTTCTCCCAAAGTAATAGGTTATCCGGGTGACAGAGAGAAACTCTTCCCGTAGTACTTATATTAAAACATGGGTGGGAAGTAGGCCTGCCGTCCTGGAAGATATCCTAGAAAAACAGTCATCGGTAAATAACTGTCAATTTTCTCTAGTCATCTTCCAGGACGGCATAACCTGAGAGGATGGACAAGGAGTTCAAGGCCTACCTCAGGGCGGGACCACCGCTTGTAGCACCTTTCTTCCAAATGTCAGATCCTGGGGCGACAGCAGTTCCACTCTATAGTGTTTCAAAAAGGTATCCTGCTTCGTCCAAGTGGCTGTGCGACAGACCTGTTCTATCGAGGCCCCAGCTCTCTCTGCCCAAGAGGCCGCCAAGGATCTTGTTGAGTGGGCCCTAAGGTTCCCTGGTACTGGGGAACCGGTCTGCTCATAGGCCAATGTTATTGTCTGCCTAATCCACCTAGCCACAGTAGATTTAGACGCCTGCCCTCCCTTTCTAGGGCCGCTAAACAAAACTAAAAGATGATTCGACTTTCTGTAGTCCTTTACTCTATCTAAATGTCAATAAACATTTCCTGACATCTAATAAATTAAACTTCCTCTCCTTCTCATTTTTTGGATTATCACAGAAGGAGGGTAAAATGATCTCCTAAGATCTATTAAACTTAGATGCGACCTTGGGAAGATATAGTGGGTCCTGTCTAAGAACCACTCTATCTTCCAGAATCAACAGAAAAGGCTCCTTAACTGACAGGGCCTGTAGGTCGCTCACCCTTCTGGCCGTGGTTATGGCCAACAGAAACGCTAACTTAAGAGTCAAAAACTTAACTGAAATCTCTTGCGCTGGTTCGAAGGGCTCTTTCATCAGCGCCTCCAAAACCAGAGATAAATTCCATGGAGGAAATACATTCACCCTGACAGGGGTTACCCTCTCCCTTGCCAGAAGAAATCTCTTAATCAGAGGTTCTAGTGCGAGCCTCTGATCCAAAAATACAGATAACGCTGCTATCTGTACTCTCAAGGTGTTCGGGGAAATCCCCTGATCCACCCCTGCTGGTACCACTGGTACTGAAGGGTAAGGCACCTCCTTATCACGGCACCACTGTGAGAAGCAATTCCACACCTTGGAGTAGATCCTCCTGGTGACCAGCTTCCTGCTGCCCAAGAGGGTCTCAATTACCCTATTAGAGCACCCCTTGCCCCTAAGGATCTCCTCCTCAAGAACCATGCCGTCAGTTTGAGGAACCCCGGGTCGGGGTGGAGGACTGGCCCCTGTAGGAGAAGATCTCGTCTGATTGGAAGACGGAGCGGAGGAGAAATTGACCACTTTTTCAGAGTGGCAAACCAGGTCCTTTTTGGCCACCATGGGGCTATAAGGATCAGTCCGCAATCTGAGCGGGCCAATTTTTGTAAGACCCATGGTATTAAGACTAGTGGGGGAAAGGCATATGCTAGATGGAAGTCCCAGTCCTGAGACAGAGCGTCCACTCCCTGGGATCCCCCTTCTCTGTTGAGAGAGAAAAAACAATCCACTTTTTTGTTCCCTCTGTGGGCAAAAAGATCTATATCCGGAGTCCCGAACTTCTGACTTATCTGGAGAAAGACCTCCTGATTTAACTCCCATTCCCCTTGGAGGATTGGTTGCCGGCTTAAGAAGTCTGCCACCACATTGGCGGTTCCTCTTATGTGAACCGCCGATATGGACTGAAGATTCTCTTCGGCCCAGTTTAAGATGTTCAGGACTAGACTCAGTAGTTTCCTGGATCTGGTGCCCCCCTGACGATTCAGGTAAGAGACAGTTGTCACACTGTCTGACAGGACTTGGATCTCTAAGCCCTGAATCCGGTCTCCAAAGGATACTAACGCCTGGCCCACCGCCAGGAGTTCCCTGTGGTTAGAGGATGCCCCTGCCTGAGAAGGCGTCCAGGCCCCCTGTGCCTGGATGTCCCCCAGGTGAGCACCCCAACCCCAAGCGCTTGCATCGGTAGTGATTCTTGTGGGGTTCCACTGGTCCCAGGGTAGACCCACCCTGAGCTTGTTCTGATCCAGCCACCAATCTAGGGAGGTCCTTACTCTTGTTGGAATAGACACCCTTGCAGCCAATGACTCTCTCCTTTTGTCCCAGGAGGACAAAAGGAAGAACTGCAGCTCCCTGGAGTGGAGCTGAGCCCTAGGAACCGCTGGAATACACGAGGTCATTAGACCTAGAACCCTCATGATATGCCTGCGAGAGCACTCCCTGGCTACTTTTAAAGAGGATACTGCTGTAACCACCTTTAACCTTTTTTCCTCTGGAAGAAACAGTTTCTGAGCCTCTGTATCCACCAGATATCCCAGAAACACTTTTATTTAGGACGGTGCCAGAGAAGATTTCTCTCTGTTTACTATCCAGCCCAAGGACTCCAGAGTGAAAATCACTCTGCCTGCGTCTACTTCCACCTGCTCTAGGGATTGCCCGTATACCAAAAGGTCGTCTAGGTAGGGTATAAAGGACACCCCCTGTAGGTGTTGGTAAGCTACAACCTCCGCCAGGACCTTTGTGAAGATCCTTGGGCTTGCAGCTAATCCAAAGGGAAGAGCTCGGAATTGCCAATGTTGAATCCCTTCGCTCGTAAGGACTGCGAATCTCAGTAGGGACTGGTGTTCCCTGGTGATCGGGATATGAAGGTAAGCATCCCTTAGATCTATCGTGGCTAAGAACGCACCCCTTAATAGATGCCCGCGCACCGTGTATATACTCTCCATCCGGAAGCTCTTTTGTCGCAAAAACCTGTTCAACTTCCTGAGATTTAATATCAGGCGAAATTTCCCTGACGGTTTTTGAACGACAAATACATGGGAGTAAAACCCTTGGTAAAGCTCTTCCGGTGGAACGGGGATGATCACCTCCTGGAATACCAATCCCTGCAAGCTGTCCAACAGCCCTGCAGCTTTTGAAGTTTCCTTGGGGAGACGGGTCAGAAAAAAGTTTTGAGGGGAAGGGGAAAGAAGTTCCAGACGATATCCCTCTGTTACAATCTGCAAGATATAGGGGCTTTCGGAGATTCTCTTCCACTGAGGGACAAAGTGGGATAATCTCCCCCCTACCCTGATGCTGGCGTCGCAGACTGCTTGGTGGCGTCTTTAGGTCCAGAAAAGAGCAGACTACCTTTTTGTGCACTCTTTCCCTTTCCCCACCTTCTATTCGCATCCTTTTTTCCTTTGAATTGACCCTGGTTAGAGGAGGGGCGAAAAAACTTCATACCCCTTTCTCCTTTAGCTTTAACCGGGAACTTTTTTCCCTTTTCTGCTGACCTTGACAGCACCTGATCCAGGCCAGGTCCAAAGAGTTGTGAACCTTCAAAGGGCAAACCACATAGCCTTGATCTAGACATATGGTCCCCTTCCCATGATTTGACCCAGACTGCCCTTCTTGCGGAGTTAAGGAGGGACGCAGATTTGGCTGTGTTCCTGACAGACTCCACAGCCGCATCTGCCAAATATGCCACAGCCTTACCTATTATTTCTTAAGAGTCTGTGATTTCTTTGGAATCACTGCCTTTAGAAACATGGTTGGAAAGTCTGCCTAACCATGCGTCCACGTTTCTTGCCGCGCATGCTGACGCCAAAGCAGGAGCCATGGCAGCCGCATTGGAATTCCATGCTCTGCGCAAAAGCGCCTCCGCCCTTCTGTCCATTTGGTCTTTTAGGTTCCCTGAATCCTCAAAAGACAAGTGAGATTTTTTAGAAACCTGCGACAGAGCTGCGTCTAACTTAGGGGTTTTAAAGAATTTCTGCTCTTCTTCCTCCCCAAAAGGAAACCTCCTCTTCCAAGTTTTGAGTCTAAGAACCTTTCTTTCTGGGTCTTTTCACTCTCTCAAAATCACCTCCTTTAGGGCCTGATGAACTGGGAACACCCTGGACTGAGGCTTTCCCAAACTCCTGTACATCTTGTCCCGGGCCGACGCCTGAACCAGAGGTTCTGGGATATCCTCAGAGGCATAGATCGCCCTAAGTAACTGCCCCATGTCTTCCACGGGAAAGAGGTGACTACTAGCTCTAGGACTGTCACTATCCTGGCTGTCAGCGTCTGTGTCTACACCTTCCTCTAATGAGTCCTCCTCTGACTCCTCTGGGTCCTCAAACTCCTCAACTCCCGAAATGACAGAGGAAGGGGGTCCTTGCGAGGTTTTCTGACCCGTCTGAAAAACCTTCCTGAGAGGAAGTGCCTTCTCTAGAGGACAGGATTTCTCTATCCTCCGCTTTAGGTGCTATAGCAGTCTTAATAGACTGGAGGGTAGAAAGCATCTCCGACTGTACCGCAAGGAAGTCCCTCATAACCTGTGAGGTTTCCTTACTAGACAGTTTCTGTATGCACCTATAGCAAAAAGGTTTCACATGGTCCTGTGGGAGCTTATCATTACAGTTCCCACATCTCTTTGATCATCTTGTGAGCCCCCTGAGCAGAGCCGCCAGGATCACCACTGGCCTCTTCCCAGTGGTGTATTTAGGTTTTGTGCTGCCCTAGGCCTGACTGAGCTTGCGCACCCCCTAATTTAAATATGACCCACCCCTTCCTGTCAAGGCCACACCCCTTTCTTTTAAAGATCCGCCCTGTCATCTTCATTGGAGGAGGACAGAGGAACGCCGCGGGAAGAGGACAGAGAGGCATGCAGCATCTTTTCGTTTGGTGGTAAGGGGATATGTGCTGGTTGCTTTGGGAGGGGAGGATCAGACCCCTCCCAAAGCACCCAGCACATATCCCCTTACCCCCCCTCCCCTCATCCATGTGTGCATTTGTTATCTGCCTCCTTCCCAGTTACTGTGTCCCCCTCCACTGTAAACTATACACAGACCTCAGAGCAGAAGCGCGGCTCTTACACTGAAGTCGTGTCCCTCCTCTGTGGCTCCTTCTCCTCCTGGCTGTGTACACTAGAACATTGGAGCTGAGAAGGAGGAGGAGCTGAGGAGTGTGTGTGGCTGACAGTGGGGAGAGAGGTGGTGGCTGCTACGGAAAGCCGATCGCCGCTTGTGGGACCCCAGGTGGCAGATGTCCTGGGTGCCCACGCTAGCGCACTCTGGCTGCCAGTTACCGAAGCTCAGTGCCGGAACTTGTTGTGGGCTCTGGGACAGTGGCGTCACTAGGTTTGGTGTCACCTGGAGCTGTAAAAATTGTGTCATCCCCCTTAATTTTTTGACTGGAGGCCCAGCGTTGGAGCTCATTGTGGCGGTCAACAAGGCCCAGAGGATATCAGGTTAGGCACTTCCTAATGGCTCAGTCCCTGGGAACAGTAATGAATAATGGCCAACAGGCTCTCTTACCAGACCCGGTGAAACCGCAACAGTGATCCCTCCGGCTGGATGTTCGCTCACTCTGGGTTGCCCAGGCTGACTCTGGTCAGTAGTGTAGCATGTCTGTACCCCGGCAGTGGCTTCATCTTTCTCCCCCTCTGGTGGTGCGGGTACAGCGTGGCTCTCTGGTGGTGCGGGTACAGCGTGGCTCTCTGGTGGTGCGGGTACAGCGTGGCTCTCTGGTGGTGCGGGTACAGCGTGGCTCTCTGGTGGTGCGGGTACAGCGTGGCTCTCTGGTGGTGCGGGTACAGCGTGGCTCTCTGGTGGTGCGGGTACAGCGTGGCTCTCTGGTGGTGCGGGTACAGCGTGGCTCTCTGGTGGTGCGGGTACAGCGTGGCTCTCTGGTGGTGCGGGTACAGCGTGGCTCTCTGGTGGTGCGGGTACAGCGTGGCTCTCTGGTGGTGCGGGTACAGCGTGGCTCTCTGGTGGTGCGGGTACAGCGTGGCTCTCTGGTGGTGCGGGTACAGCGTGGCTCTCTGGTGGTGCGGGTACAGCGTGGCTCTCTGGTGGTGCGGGTACAGCGTGGCTCTCTGGTGGTGCGGGTACAGCGTGGCTCTCTGGTGGTGCGGGTACAGCGTGGCTCTCTGGTGGTGCGGGTACAGCGTGGCTCTCTGGTGGTGCGGGTACAGCGTGGCTCTCTGGTGGTGCGGGTACAGCGTGGCTCTCTGGTGGTGCGGGTACAGCGTGGCTCTCTGGTGGTGCGGGTACAGCGTGGCTCTCTGGTGGTGCGGGTACAGCGTGGCTCTCTGGTGGTGCGGGTACAGCGTGGCTCTCTGGTGGTGCGGGTACAGCGTGGCTCTCTGGTGGTGCGGGTACAGCGTGGCTCTCTGGTGGTGCGGGTACAGCGTGGCTCTCTGGTGGTGCGGGTACAGCGTGGCTCTCTGGTGGTGCGGGTACAGCGTGGCTCTCTGGTGGTGCGGGTACAGCGTGGCTCTCTGGTGGTGCGGGTACAGCGTGGCTCTCTGGTGGTGCGGGTACAGCGTGGCTCTCTGGTGGTGCGGGTACAGCGTGGCTCTCTGGTGGTGCGGGTACAGCGTGGCTCTCTGGTGGTGCGGGTACAGCGTGGCTCTCTGGTGGTGCGGGTACAGCGTGGCTCTCTGGTGGTGCGGGTACAGCGTGGCTCTCTGGTGGTGCGGGTACAGCGTGGCTCTCTGGTGGTGCGGGTACAGCGTGGCTCTCTGGTGGTGCGGGTACAGCGTGGCTCTCTGGTGGTGCGGGTACAGCGTGGCTCTCTGGTGGTGCGGGTACAGCGTGGCTCTCTGGTGGTGCGGGTACAGCGTGGCTCTTTGGTGGTGCGGGTACAGCGTGGCTCTCTGGTGGTGCGGGTACAGCGTGGCTCTCTGGTGGTGCGGGTACAGCGTGGCTCTCTGGTGGTGCGGGTACAGCGTGGCTCCCTCTTTGGCTTCCCCCAGCACAGTACTCTCTTTTTCTCCTCTAACACCCCCCCTCAGCAGAGTGCATGCATGCTGGGGGCTGTAGCATGTCTGTGGGGGCTACTTTTCCCATGATGCCCCCCAGAGTCTTCTGATTGGCCCTCTGCTGTGGCCAATCATGGGGAGGAAAACAGCGGTCAGGAAGCTGGGCGACGGAGCAGGGAAACCAATTAGAGCCGCTCTCTCTTCTCCCTTAGGCTGACAGAAAGGGGAGGGGGGGCAAGCGGCGGAGTTCTCTGGCAAATGGAGCAGCAGATCTGTGACAGGGAGAGGAGAGATGCGGGTTGTCAGGGGAGGGGGGGTGAGCGGGGGAGATACACAGACAACCCGCATCTCTCCTCTCCCTGTCACAGATCTGCTGCTCCATTTGCCAGAGAACTCCCCCGCTCGCCCCCCCTCCCCTTTCTGTCAGCCGAAGAGAGAAGAGAGAGAGAGCGGCTCTAATTGGTTTTACCGTGCCGCCGCCCAGCTTCCTGACCGCTGTTTCCCTCCCCATGATTGGCCACAGCAGAGGGCCAATCAGAGACAGAATCACAACTTTACGGAGGGGCGGCTTGACGGCACCCGGGACGCCACTGTACTGCACTGCTAAGCTGTACTCCCTGCTGTGCGGGAGTCGGGAAGAGGGCGCCGCTGCCCTTTTTCGGGGGGGGCGGCTTTCTGCCGCCCCCCCGCACAGTGCCGCCCTAGGCCTGGGCCTTGTTGGCCTAGGCCAAGACACAGCACTGCCTCTTCCTGGGCTAAGGTTGCAGCTGTTACCTCCTTTCCATCCATATCTGCTGCTTTGCGAGGTTTTCCGACCCCAAGAGAGGAGTATCGTCAGGCCTCCTGCTTTTCCCTGGAGCGCTGAGTGTCTATCTCCTATACACCGATGATCGGCGCCATTTTGTTGGAGAACCGCTGTCTGAGGGAGGATTTTGGCCTCTAGTGTCTGAATCCGCCATTTTGGCATAAACCGGAAGTCGGAAGTTACAGCGCCCGGAACCGGAAACGCCGCCATCTTACTCCACCCTGGGATGCCAGCTCCATACACAGGAGCTTCAGCATTCCCTATGAAGTTCAGGACCTCCACCAGCCCTCAAGCCACCAAGGTACCGACCTGGCTAGCGTCCTCTGCCCCCTCTGCGGCCTAGACACCAGCCTGAGCTCCAGTTCCTTCATCACCTCCGTACCTGACTGGGTGGAAGGAAAGAGGATGAGGTATGTGCTCACAGGAGTTCCGGGATACCCCTCTGTACCCGGGAGGCTTCTTGCCGGGGAAGACTCTCTCCCGCGGCCATTGGGGGGACCCCCTGAGAAGGACAGGGCCATGGCTGGACCCGCCACCCTCCCCGGCTTTGGCGTCCAGCCCTCAGGGGGGGACCATCCGCTACCAGCTTCAGGTCTGAGAAAAAACAACAAACGTTTCGCTGCCGGGAAACACAATCAAGAACTGAGGTGCAGGGGGAAGGGAGGGGCCTTTTAACCTTGTATGTTGATTGTGTTTCCTGTCAGGTGGACCAGTCATCTCTGACTAGAGAAAAAGAGGTTATATTTTCCTGCTTTGTGCAAGGGTATTGCATAGAGAGGCCCCCGAATCTCCTCTTCTTGGGTCCCCCACCAACACTTTTAAAAGGCCAATTTAACATTCAGATTAAATTGGCTAAATACATTGCAGGTGCTTCAAAACAAAATGCGTACAAAATCTTACAGTTTTCCTTATAAATCAGCCTTAGCCTGAATAGGAAAGATTGTCTCCTTCCAGCATGCTGCACAGAATGACCCTTGCTCTATGTGGGAATGCAGTGAGCTCTATGCAGGAGTCTGACACTACCCCTGCTGAACTAGAGCCAAAGCTCTCCAATCAGCAGAGAGCATGAGCTTTGTTAATTGCAGTGCTATATGTCTTACTTTGTAGGGGGCTTGTCAGATCTCTGCAACCAGACCATTGCTTCAGCCCAGTCAGCAAAAGGTCCAGCTCTGCAGCTGCTGTCATCTGACTAGCTATTCTACTCAGACTGAGGCTGATTTAGAAAGAAAAAAACTGTAAGAAAACTGAATTCCCATTTCCCCAAGGTAAAAAATAACATGCTAGCTGGTTACCATAAACCTCACAGACAGGTCTTCCTTCAAATATCCCATGCCTTCTGCATCCTTTTTTACAAAAAAAAAAAAAAAAAAAGCCAAAAGTAGGGAAGGGTTAGAACCCCTGGTGAGGTTTTTATTGCTATATGTGCTCCTGCTGGGGAAATGCTCCTGCTGATAAACATCAGTGAAGAACATTATGGTAAATCCAGACTTATGGATGCCACCTAAACAGGAGGTGAGCTGGAGTCTTACAAAGGAGACACTACTTCTAGTGACAATTGTCTAAGGGTGGATTTAGACATGCGTCCAATTCTCCTTGCCTCTGAAGCCCGATCTGCTTTCGGATCACACTTCAGAGGCTACTAACAGGATGGGAGGTATGGATGCCACGCTTCCTTACTGCCTGTTTTAACCCAATTTTTGCTGACAAACACACCACAGTTGCGGGGCTTTTGCCGCGCTTCCCCATTGACTTGAATGTGTAGCACGAGGCAAAGCATCGATGCCGCGGCATGCAAACATCCCTGATTGCTGCCTATTGCAGTTTAAAGGGGGGGGGGGGGGTGGGTGGCAAAAACACAGCTGAACCGCACATTTTTGATGCGCGCATGCGCCCCCCCCCCAACCGCAAGTCTAAATGAGGCCTAAAGAGGAAAGTTCCTCACACTTCCTGCTCGGTCTCTATGAAAGGAAGTGAAGGGAAATCTCCCCAATGGGAAACAAATAAAAAGATTTAACAGGGGTTTTAATCATTCCCCACTCCAATTCTAAATTAGATATATTTTAACAAAAGCCACTCTTTAGTAATACACAAAAATAATGTTTTTCAAAAGGTTTTGAAAAGTGATGAGTACCTGGAAATGGACTAGTTTAGCGATATTTGGGTCTGCTATAAACATCTGATGGAGCAGACAGCAAATCAGGCATTGCACCTCTCTGAGATTACAAAGTAGGCTCTCGTCTCCTCCTGTGTTCTCCTGAGTCTTCTCTTCCTCTGCTGGAAGACAAACCTCCAGCAGGAGCTGCACTGCTGCGCTATCCTAATAGTGAAAAGATACAACATTTTAACTACTTTGGAGAAAGCACTACGCAATAATATTGTTACAAATTTAAATTTCAAATAACGGGTGTAAGCTCCCATTGCAGATTTCTCCTAAAATCCTAGTTTCCTCATTGATCCGTGATTTTCATATTTTCTCACTGACACAGAACAAGTATGTTTATCCACTTGACCTCTGAAAAAGATTTAACCACCCCCCCCCCCCCCCCCTTCATGACCAGGCCATTTTTTGCGATACGGCACTGCGTTACTTTAACTGACAATTGTGCAATTATTCAACGCTTTGCATAAATTACATTTATGTCATCCTTTTTACACAAATAGAGCTTTCTTTTGTTAGTATTTGATCACCACTGGGTTTTCTTTTTTTTTGCTCTATAAAGAAAAAAAGGCCGACAATTTTGGGGAAAAAAAACAAAACAATATTTTTTACTTTCTGCTACAAAACACATCCAATAAAAAACTTTAAAAAAAAAATCTAATTTTTTAAAAAATTTAGGCCAATATGTATTCTGCTGCATAATTTTGGTTAAAAAAAAAAAATCCCAATAAGCGTATATTGGTTTGTGCAAAAGTTATAGCGTCTACAAACTATGGTATATATACACTGAAATTTTTTTTATTCTAGTGCTGGCAATGATCAGCGTCTTATAGTGGACAGCCTGCTAAAAATATGCACTGTCACGGTAGTAATGACACTGGCTGGGAAGGGGTTAAACATCCAGGGTGATCCAAGGGTTAAATGTGTGCCTAATCAGTGTTTTTGTGTACACTGTGGGGTGCTTTCACTAAGGGATGTGAAAGGAAAAGAAAAACCATCACATTATTCCCACTGTCAGGACGGAGCTCTGCATTGTTTACATATACAGAGCTCCGTCCAGCCTCTCTAATCGACGATCAGCAGGTGTCGGCAGACATCCATTGGCCGGCACCCTCTGATCGGCTTCTACCTGTGACTTATCACAGCAGAAGCGGCGTGCCGGCGGCATGTCCCCTACCCAGA